>NW_020799122.1:1157252-1161389 GCF_003259725.1 Athene cunicularia | reverse complement strand
GTGCAGCTCCAGGGGCCCCTGGGCATGGGGAGGAAGTGCAGACCGGGGTGACATTTGGGTGGCCACAACACCCAGGAGGGAGGGATGGGGTGGCCCTGGGCCGGCTGCTGTTCGGGCTGGGGATGGGCCCCTGCCGCAGCGTTGGCAGGACCAAGAGACCGGCGCAGCCTCCGCTTCGTGCTGCCGGCGGGCCCAAGCACCGGCACATCAGTCCCCAAAGCCCCGGCTTTTGGTCCAGCGACTCTCCTGGCCCATCCCATCCCATCCCGGCCAGGCCATGGGGCCGGCTCGGCTGTGGGACAGCTGGAGCCGGTGGAGCCGCACCACCCGCCGCGGGCCGCAGCCGTGCTTTGGCTCCTTGCTGGTGCGTAGCCTTGATGCTCAGCAAAGCATATCTCCTCCTCGGATTTTATCTCCATCCACTCAGCTTATCGGCGGCGGGGCAGCCCTCCTGCCTGCGCCACGTTCCCGGAGCGTGCCTGCAGCAGGTGTGGTCAGCACTACTGTTTGCCAGATCTGGCTGCCTGCGCCGCCGGCTGCCCGCAGTCCCTGACTCCAGGGCCCGTGCCGATAATGCGTGCGCGGCGAGGACCCTGGCGATAGCGTTCCCAATGACATTACCTTGTCCCCCGCATTCTTCCGATGCCACGCACGCCTTCGCTCGGGGGCGCGGGCGGGCCCGGCGCACGGCGGCGTGTGCAGATGCTGCGCAGGCAGTGCCGGGAAGCGCTGGTGGTCTCTTCCCGGGGGGACTCATTGACATATCAGTCACATAGTTCTGCATAATTGGGACTTGGATGCAGCCTCTCTTTATGTTTCCTCTTGGCAGTTGCCAACAACATGAAGCACTCCTGGGTCAAAATGACAGCCTTTTGTTTACTATTCCTGCTTATGTGCCTCATTTTCTTCAAGGATAAGAGCTCTTTATAGGAATCTTTATTGTGATGAGGTTAGCAGAGAGAAAGATTTCTCTCCAGCTTTCTCTCTCTCTTTCACAGCTGATTAGCGGGGTTGGCCCATGGGGACAGCGACGTGGAGCTCGAATCCAGCGCTCGCCTCGGGGTCCCCCCAGCCGTGAGCCGCGTCTGCTCCGGCACAGTCGTACCCCCCCGGCCCCGCCAGCACCCCCACAGCACCGCTCCCCTTGGCTTCGGGAGGGCCACAGGGACGGGGTGTCACCAGCCCAAGCAAAGGTACCGCGATATCCAGCCACCCCCCAGGAGCTGGGACAGGAGCTCACCAGGAGCACAAACCTCTTGCGCACACAGTTCCCATCCCGGCCATGGTGGCCCATCCTTTGAGCTCCGCTGATTGGTGGCGACCGCCAAGAGCAATTCTTGCACCTGAACTTGGCAAAATGAGCTGTGAGAGACGTGTGATGCTCCAGTAAGGGGTGACCCACCGGTCTGCTGCGTGCAATGGACTGGTTTTCAGGTTTGAACTCCGGAGGGACGGTGACTGGGCAAGAGCTGAGATGTGAGAGCAGTTGGTGATGAGGTGGGGAGAAGCTCAGGGAACAGATGGACACCGGTGAAAATCCTTCCCCCGCCCTGGGAGATGCCCCACGGGACCATCCCAGCGGGTCCTTCACCCATTGCTGGGCTGACACACCAGCTCCGTGGGCGCTGTGACCCAGCCTCACCTCACAGCCCTGTCCCAGCCAGTGGCCGTGGGGTGACACTTCAGGAACAGCAACTCTTTTTAAGAGGAAAGCAGCCTACCCTTGAAAGTTACTTTCTGAAGGTCAAGAGTGGGACTGTGACAGAGCAGCCTGACAAACGCATCTCCCAAAGTCCTTGGGCCCGATAATGTATGTCCCGTGCAATGTTGACACTAGTGATCCACCAAAGATCAGGTTAACAAGTTTGACGTTAGTGACAGCGTGATTTGTTCAGCGCTGGCTCTGAATTCATAGAGCGGCTGGCCTTCAGTGATAAACTATTGCACCGCGCGCACGAGGCTGTGGCAGTTGTCACCAGCCGGAGCACCGAGATGAAAAGGAAGCAGAGCTCTAATCAAAATACAGTGGTCAGTAGAGGTTGAGCTGAAAATTAAAATGTGCTGGTACTTTTCCCTCTCCAGCCTTGCTTCCCAGGCAGCCCTTTCTGCCAGCGCGGGGCGAGGGGAGAGGCCGCCCCATCGCCTCTGCGCGGCTCCAGCAGCTCCTCTCGCTCGGTTCGGCGAGGACAAACCCATCGCCCCACGTGCGCGAAGCGTCCTCTGCCACCTCCCGGGGAGCCCCGCCACTGCTGACCTTCAGGGCCCCCTTGCAGGGAATAAATCCAGGGCGGCGCGGCGTCAAAGCCGCCCGAGCTGCACCACGGAGGAGAACTGCTGTAAATAAGGAAAACCAACACAGCAGAGAGGGCAGGAGACGTGAGCGGGCTCGGCAGGGGAGCGGGGCAGCGCGGCACATGCCAGGATTGAAGTGAGGATGCGATAAACCCTCTAGAAGGAGCGGGGAGGGGGCAGGCACGGTGCTGCCCAGCACGGGGAGAGGGACCCTGCGGCGAGCAGGGGCAGATGGAGGCGCTGGGGGAGATGGAGCCGCTTCTGGGGCCGCACCTGGGGTGATGAGGAGCTGCCCGGCCCCTCTCCTCTGCATCGCCCCAGCAGCCCGGGGAATGCTGCAGGCTCTGAGCCCTCGGGGAACGGGGCAAAGCTTTCCTGGTGGGAAAGGACTTTCTGCAGAAACACCCAGGCCTGGGCTGCTGGAGCAATTCCCTCCCGGCACTAGGTCTTCTCCTCCCTCTCCCCTCTGCTCAGCGCCGGCTCCCGTGACGCTCTGGGGAAGGGGACGTGCAGGGGCTGCGGGACAGCGCGAGGGCTGGAATGGGCATCCCCCCCAGGAGTGAGCTGCGAGCTGGGGACTGGACCTCAGGTGAGGCTGAACGTGCTCGGTGCCGGTTTATGGTCCGACACGTTTATTGCATCTGCTGTGAGGGATTGTTGCCAGCACAGGGCTCCAGTGCGGGGGAACAACCGCTCCACCTGCCTGCAAACAGCGGGCACGGGCCCGGGTCAGGGCAAGCACGGCTCTGCCACGTCCTTGGCTGGGCTCAGGTTTTGGGACAGCCCTTCCCACCTTCCCCACTCCCCAGATCAAGGCCCCTTTTTAGGTCTGAACAAGCAGATTTCTGTTGTCTCTGGAGAACAGACACCGAGGAATTTCCCAAGCACAAACGCCCGTTGCAGGACAACCCTGCCCTCGTCTGTGGACCCACCGGCTCCGCGCAGGACCCAGAGCCACCGAGTCTCTCCTGTGAGAGTGGCGGGGAGGGCTGAGCCCTTCATCCACCCCCCCTGCACAAGGAACTGGTGTTTCCCTGTGGGGACACGCGCCTGCCAAAGGGACTGAGGGCAGAGACATGTCAGTGCTGCTCCTCAGCCTCCCGAAAGGGACAGCAGAGCCGCCGGTCGCTCCCCCTGCAGCTGGGGGCCACAGCCAAGGGGTGAATGATGGAAAGAAAACACCCCAAAGCTGTCCAGCGAAGGGAAGCAGCCTCTCAGCCCACCCCGCTCTGCCCTGCGGCTGGGGACAGGCTCTCCCCCCCAAAAAACATGTGTTGGACTCCAACAGCTCCGTGTTCAAACCCAGGAGCTCTGCCAGTGACGAAATCCTTCAGGTTCGGAGGAATACGGGGAGGGCTGCATCCCTGTGTGCCAGAAGGCAGACACTTAACTGCTGTTTCTTTGCCATACAATCTCCCACTATTAAAATAAGTGGGGGAAAAAAAAAAAACCCACCTCCTAAACGCCCTTAAGCACAAGAGCTCCTAAACATTAAAAAGGGAGAATTTCCATTTTTATGAGTTTAGCGATGCGGGAAGTGCGGCAGCCCCGCCGGAGGGAGCAGCGGAGCGCAGGGGCCGGCTGCTCACTTGGAGCCGCCTTTGTGGCAGCGCCGGCATCTCCCTGAGTGGGCCTTAAGGCGCTAATACACGTGGAAATGTAAATACGAAAAGTGCTTCTTAGTCTTTTAACACGCACCCACCTCAGTGACACGAGAGACGGTTAAATGATTCCTGCAGTTCCTCTCCGGAGCACACTGGTCAAGGATTCCCGGTGTGTTTGCTTCTTTGGATTATTCCTCCTGCCTGCAGCAGCCGTTACCGCTCGGGCTGTCTCTTATACACA
>NW_020799122.1:1153373-1157202 GCF_003259725.1 Athene cunicularia | reverse complement strand
CCGTCTTGGAAGCTGGCGCAGGGCAGCCGCGCGGAGCCGCTCCCCTCTGAGCTGCCAGGACGCTGGCGCGAGGGCGCTGCGAGGTCCCGGGCTGCAGCTTCTGCAGCTCATCTGCCGTGGGACAGCGCTGCAACCGGGCCCGTGGCTCGATGGGCACCAACAAAAACCAAACCAAAGAGCCCCCGTCCCGCCGGGCTGCGCGGGGACAGGCGGCCGCAGGACACTGTGAGCGGTGGCTCGGTGGGGCAGTGGCCACAGTGGTCACCGCCATGGCCCAACACTTCCCAGTGAAAACCATCACCGGGTGCAGTAACGGGAACCACCCCCAACCCAGGGGAAGGGACACAGAACTCCAGCCACCACCGCCCCTGTTCTTGGCTGGCAACAAGCACGGGCAGTGTTTTGTTTTTCACACAATCCCTTTGAGATGATAAACAGGATGTCACACGAGGTAGTTTTGTTATGGAAATTGAGTCAATAATGTTATCAACTATTACAAGACATTTTATAAATTGAAAGAAAACAATGAATCACAAAAGGCTTTGTTAAGGTTGATCGTCATCTGGTTTCAATTTCTGTTTCTTTTTGCCCTTGGGGGCATTTCTTCCACTGAACCATGTTGCTTCTTTCATAGACTTGTTAGAGATCAGCTGCACAGGAGCTTTTTAAATTTTTTTTTTTCAAGGGGAAGATATTGCCTGGATTGGCCTCACCAGCTTTTTGCAGGGCTGGCTTAAACTCAGATTTGCAGCTCCTAGCTGATGAGACTGCGGGGAAGGTGGGTTTTGGCCCTGCAAAGTTTTGCTGACTCTTGGGGCTCGGTGCCGGCTCTGCCCGCGGCGGCGCCGGCCTGGACGGGGCCTTTTGGGTGCGTAACGGGACTAGTTTCACAGTCAGTACCTTCCTCGAGCAGTCTGACTGAGTTACGACCTTACCAGCCCACGATGGGGAAGCTGTGCTGACGGGAAATGAAGACACTAATTCATAAGCAACAAACCGAGCACAGAACCCTGGAACTGGTGGCCAGGGACGTGCGGAGAAATTCCCATTTTCCCCTTTTCCCCGAGCACCGCCGGGACGCTCTTCCCATCAGACCCCAGCTCAGCCCTCGGCAGCCAAACTGCCCACAAACCAAACCAAAAGTTTTTCCCCGCCCAAAATCTCCATGCGGGGGCTTTGTTCAGCTTCCCACGGGTCCTCCAAACAAATCATGAAAGAAGCAACTGTTGCAACATCAAAACTAGGGTTTCTCTGGGTCACATTTTAAATACTTATCCCTGAGCTTCCGTGTATTGCAAACAACACACCGTGAACCCAGAGAAACGCCACAGCTTGACACTGACACCCTACGTATTACCCTTGATTCACACATCATCTACAACTTAAACATTAGCTTCATACTTAAACTAGTTCCCCAAGTTTCCCCCTTTCTCCTGCCTTTTACGTGGCAGGGATGATTGCCGCTTATTATCCTGAGAAATAACAACATTTTCACAGACACCAAGCTTCATAGCTTCAAATCAAAACCAAGAAAGAAGAAAGAGTGAACGGTAAATAGCACATTCACAGGAGAATATTTTTTTTTCCTCATTTTAAAAAAAAGTAGTAAAGAGAAAAGAAATTCAAGTTTTTTTTATAAAAGGTTGGTTTGAAGGACAAGACTTAAACTTAACCTGAGGTGGCTGCGGTTCTGCGCAGAGGCCTGGAGAGCGAGGGCGGGCAGCGAGTGGCGCCGGACGCGGGCTCGAGCCTTTAAACGGGCAACTAAAGGGCAGGGGCCCGGCCACCGCAGCGGCCACGAGCCCCCCTCGCCCTCGCAGGCGACACCACAGCGCTGGGACAACGGGTGTCACCGGCCCAGCAGCTCGCCGGCACCGGTTGCCCTGCAGCTGGTGATCTGACGGGCTACATCGCACGGATCAACCCAAAAACGCCGTGTTCCCCCTTTGGTCTTTGCGTGATGGAAGGCGGCAAAAGCTCGGGATTTAAGAATGACAGAAAGAATCCAGAGCTGCACCCTGGTGACCCAAAGCACCCAGCGCCGCGGGCTAGCAGGCACGAGACGAGGACGACAAACACCACGGGCATTACTAATGCTCAGGAAGAACCAACGCAAACCCGCCGGAGGGTTCCCCCCGCCGCAGCAGCCCTGCCGTGCCCAGAGCCCCCCAGTTCCGAGGCACCTGGTGTCTCCGAGCACCCCGGCCGCCCTCCGCCGCCCCGGGCACGCCGAGGACCAGGACTCGCTGCTGAGACGCTCGGTGGGGCCAAGGCCCAGCCCAGGGGACACAAGCCTGGCCCAAGGGCAGGCAGTGGAGGAAAACCCAGGTGCTTCCCAGCAGCTTTTGCTGAGGTGCTGGGGTCTTGCCCCCGAGCTGGGACTCGGCCCCACCAGCCGCCAGCAGCAGTTTCTGCTCCGTTCTCGGAACTGAGGGAAGAGCCTCGGGCTGTAAAAGAGCAACGGGGGTACCTGGGCAGAGTCCCTCCACAGAGTCTGTGAGCTGAGCACTTCAAATTTATGTCCCGAATCTCTGCTCAGATTAAAAGTAACTCTTCAGCTTTCCATCTGCACAAATGCTATGAAGGAGAGGAGGGGGTCAGCCAGCCAATTTATCTTTCAAATCGGGGATAAAAATTGACTTGTCATGGCAGAAAATTCTACCAAAGACTATTATTGTTGATTGATTCCTCTATGACAGAAGGTCAGATAAGCAAGAGCAGATAGATACCAAAGATAATGAACTTCCCCCTACTAGCATTAAGCACAAATAAAATATGAGTCCCTGTAAACCGAATGTTACGTGAAGAATGGAACAAAAACTCCAACCTTTCCAGGGCGTCCTTCAAACCAAATTCACAAATACATCTAGTGACTGACCTAACGTCTCTACATCTCTAGCTACATTCCTACCCTCTCATAATACCTGAGTTTGCAATGCAACACATTCACTTTACCCTGTTTAAAAAATACAAGTCGTTAGAGGACTTGGTGCAGAAGATATTAAGAACGACTGTCCGGTGAGCTAGACTGGTTCGGTATATCGGCTTCTGCCTTACTTGTCAGTTTAGCAAGGCTTTTCTACTCCCTACAACAAATGGGTTATTCCTTAACAGACACTGCTGCCAATCAACCTTCGTAAAATTTGCTTTATACAACAGAAAGTAGAACGTTCTTGTCCATTCATCAGCATAAATGAATTCAGGTTGTTTTGTTGCTGTTGGTACAGCATTAGTCTTAGGAGTCTGTTTTGGATAAGCACAGAACCCCCAGCAGATTATTTTGGTTGGGTATTTGGCAGCAAGATGACCATTTTTATGTACACTAATTAAAACAAACTCTTATTCATCAACAGATTATAATAATTCAGTAACTGTAGAATAAAATTACTCCTATGCAATTTTAACAATTCCTTGAGTGTTATAAAACAGCAAGCCAGAAGATAACCCGTAATAAAAAGATCATATCAAGCTATTTGGAAATTAAACTTAAAAGCTGAGAAATACTTTCTAACTTACAAACAGATACACTAAAATCTTCCCATTTACACTTGAGGTATAGGCTGTATGCAGAAGGCTTTCCTGAGAAAATACGCGCTTGTCTCATTTAACAGTCAGAAAGTAAACGAGATTTACGGAACCGCCTTTGGATTGTGAAGCTCTATCAAGCTGAACTGCTGCTGGGCCCAGCAGCTGTTACCCGTAACATCCTATTTAAATAATGAAAAACGAGCAGCTAGTGGACTTCTAGGAAAGGGAACCTGTGAGGCTGGCGGGTGCCCGAGCGGGCCGGCAGAGGTGGCGATGCAGCGGGACACGGCCCGGGCGCCGC
>NW_020799122.1:1137307-1153323 GCF_003259725.1 Athene cunicularia | reverse complement strand
GGGTGTGCCGAGCCGGGGTGGGGGGCACGCGCCGCCGGGGCTGCAACCCAGGGAGCGCCCGCTGGGCGAAGGGGAAGGAAAGACTTTGGTGAATGAGGTTTTTTCTCCCGTTCACTGTCACATTCATCTCACAGCAGCTTGAGTCCCCTGAGCAGTGCTCGCTGTGCGCCGCAGCCCTCTCCAGCACAGGACAAAGGTAGCACCTGGTCCCTCCTAGCCTGAAGGAACAGAAGTTGTTTCCCAAAATATTTTTAAACCAGCATTCAAACGCTTGCTGGTGAACCCTCTTGCTACATAAACATCAAATTCGTATCTAAGGACAGAGGGAAGGAAATCCAGCCGGGACGAGGCAGCTGCCTAGGAGAGTGACTGAGTCTTGGAACGTTAATTCTTGATGAAGAAGAGGAGAACAAGAGCATCTCATCCAACCTCCCCACCACCACCACCAGCAGGAAGCCATGAGGTTACGCACGAGAATACCCAAGTTCAGACAAACACCAGCCCTTAGCAATTACTCAGAGCGCTAACCAGCTGCCATTAAACCAGTTCTCCACGCCGTGGAGTGGTGGGGAGGTTGCGAGATGGGAAACCCAAGCCTTGCAAGACCTAGGACAGAACAGTTCACCAAGAACTGCATCAACACCCTCTTCCCTGGTCAGAAGGGATCCCACAAGCAGCAGAACCGTCCTGGCAGATTATGACCATGGATCACACATTCCCCGGGGCCAGCAGAGAAAGCCATGCTGGAGGACACCCAAGTCCTGTACCCCGCTACACAGGTCACGCTTAACCACAGGGTACGTTAACTCTTCCCAGAAACGGGCTGCCTGGGATTGCCGCAACGCAGAACCCTCCCCGGCAGCCAGATACCGCCGGGGAGGAACGCACTAAAAGGGGCAATCCTGCCTCTTCTCCAAGTGAGGTTTTTCCTGCTTTTATGAACCTAAAATGGACGTTAAAGAAGTGATGAGAAATTACCTGCAGTTCTCTAGCAACAAGAGTACCTTTGTGTAACGCCAGGAGCCTGCTCTGAACTGCAGCCACGCAATTCCAGTCGGGTGGAAGGGCGCTGCAGCGCCGGTGAGAGGCCGGGCTGGGGCTGGGGGCAGAGCTGCTCCTGCAGCCCCCGGGGGGGGCCGGGCAGCGCGGGAGCCCTGCGGTTCTGCTGCGGTGGGAGTCGGGGAAACCATGGGCGCTCCCACCTGCATCTGAAAAACTGCCAGGGGAAAAGAAACCAGTGGGCTAGACAGACTTTTCCTTCTTCTCCACTCCCTGCCTTTTAAAAACTATTATATCTAAAGAAAAAAAAGCTTGGCACTTCTCTAACACCCGCTTCTCCAAAATCGTCCGTCTGGGACACTAACAGCTCTGTCGATGCGGCGAGGCCGTTCGCTCTCTACGACAAACGCTTCTGGATAGAAATCACGGAAAGAGCAGTGCGTGAACAGCATCTTCTCCTTGAGGTAGTCTTAGTCATCTCGGTCCCCAGCCCCCAAATACAAAAGAACTAACCCTAACAAACACTGTAACATTAAACATCTTCACATTCTGTAAACCGCTGGAGAATGCATCTGCTGCATTCATACAGAACCATGTGCATCGTGTTGAAGATCATACATTCAACTCTGTCGTGAAATAAATATATAGGAAAAAGAGTAAAAAAACAAACACAAACAAAAAAAAAAAAAAGATTCTTGCTACAACGGCAGGGACGCCCACCGCCCCGCCTCCTGCCTGGATCGCGTTTGCCCCTCTCCCGGGGTGAGCCAGCTCCCTGCCTGAGGCACAGCGTAAGGCACCGGCCGGGGCCAGCTGGGCTCACTCTTTGCTCACACTCGTCTTGCAGGAATGTAGAACGGCCTTAAAAAGGAGAGGCAGCTGCTCCAGGGGGACGTTCACCATTTTTCCTGGTAAGAAGAAAAAACAGAATTAGCAGCCACTCCTGAATCAGATTTCAGAGACACCTAAGCCGGCAACACTGGAGCTGGTTTTACCTTGAACCTCTCGGAGAAACAGTTAATCATCCTACTGCTACATTAGATATTTGATATTCATTTGGACATAACAGGATTTATTATTTACCGAATCGAAAGCAAAATAAATGGGCAAAGTGAGATCAAAATGATTTCTCCACAATGAAGCAGTATTTATAGAAACTGGGAAAGACTAAATCCTGTCTCTCCTCTAACTCCCTTGTTGATCTCAATGAGTAAATTACAAGAGCTGCTCTGTGATTATTATCTAGTTCATTACAACGGAGTAGGATGAAGCATACGGAGCCTTGACACAGGGAGGCAAGTATCTCCCTTTGCCATAACATTCAGGAACAAACCATGTTTTAGTGACACCGGACCTTGTGGATCTAATTAGTGACACGACTGCATTTGAAAATTCACCTGCGGATTTCAGAGGTCCAGGCGAGCTGAGACCTGGGGGCTACCCTGCAGAACCTTATCACCTGCTCCTTACGCAGGCGGCATGGCAGGGACCTCTCTGCTTCTTACGAGAGACCTCCTTGAGCCAGGATTACACCCTTCCGAGACAAAATGCCTCCGGGTTGGGAGTGAAAGGAAGAAAATAAAATGAGAACCTGACCAAAGGACTTAAAGGGTGGCAGGTCAGAGCAAGGTGCATCTCCCTGGGAGCAGGAGGTGACGCCGCGGCCACCAGCGTCACAGGGACGACCTGCAGAGACCTGGCTTCGGTTGGAAAAGGCCCCACACAAACACCCTCCACCGGAGCCAGCGAGAATTTCACTGTTACGAATTAATTTTCTTTTGAAGGCAGATTTTGTAATGTGCATACGATCCCAGCGGGAGATGAGCTCAGAAAGTTACCTGCAATGTAACGTATCTCTGGCAAACACATCATTAAATCCGGAAAACGGTTTGGCTGGTGGGGGTATTTGTACTCCGTGAAGTCCTGGCAGACGTACCAATACCGCTTGTTCAGCTGCTCCAGCTGGGACGCGTTAGTCAGACCCCTGATGTCTGAAAGCGAACGTGAGGAGGGTAATGAAAACGTGACAAAAACATCCCAAGGAGCAGCAGCCTCGCACTCACTGCCATTTCCGCTGGAAAGACAAACCGATTGCTCAAGCTCTAAGCTGGGTCCCTGCTTCAGAGACTGGGTTCAAGTGCCCAGTTGGGCAAATACTAAAACTCCCGTCTCCCCTCCGGGTGCGCCCGGATGGGCCTTTCCACACGTGTCTGGGTACGGGATTTCCTTCCACGGAAGATGGGGATGAGAACAGCTGATGGCCTAAGCTGCTCATATGCAGAGCTCAATGGATGCTCTTGGAGATAACAGCTCCAGCAACCTTAAATCCCCGCCTGCCTGGGGTAAAGTAGCTGTATGTCAAGGTTTAGTCCTCACAGCGGATTCAGCGTAATACTTCCTCAGACAGAAACATGTTGATTTTAGCTATATCATCTCGGCTGAGGAAGGCGCTCGACTCTATAATTCAAGGTATCATCATATTTCTCCCCATCTGCTTACGAATTATGTCACATGAGCTTTATAAACTTGTCAACCTCTTATTTTTAAATTTAGCTTTGCCGATGTCAGGCAACACACAGAAAGGAAAAAATGGACTTTTCCAAGCTATCAAACTGGCAGGAAGTCCCAGTGCCACCGTCGGGCGTGATCAACGGCACCGGCACGCTGCCGGGGGTCCTGGGACGGATCCAGCACGCTGGAGCCAGGAAACTCCGGACCCTCGGTGCAGGCTCGGTATTGTAAGACCATCTGACGGAAGAGGCATTTATCTACTGCCCAAAAAGCTGACTTTTAAAAATAATTCTCAGGTATTTCACATAAAAAATTGCAAACTTCAACTAAAAATAAAAGAAGACAGGAAGTTAATGAAAATACATTTTGGAAAACAATGGAGACAGCTCGAGAAGTGCATTATCCAGCGTCAGGAAACTGCCCAGGGAAGCAAACCGGAACCTGAGCCCGGCACAGACTGAAGCGTCAGCACTATCTCCTGCTGGAAACGAGTGGGGGAGGAGAGACCGTGCAGCACATCTCCACAGACCGCAACTATCTTTCACCGTACAAAAGGCTCTGGGGACATTTATTTCCAAATTCACAGCCGAACACCACCCATTAAGCACTTGCCTCTCAACAGTTTTCTTCATTTACATGAGGAAATGTCCTGTGAGGCCCCACGGATGCGGGGCCACAACAAATGGCTGGGAAGGGGGATCCACAGCAGAGGATCAAAACAAGCTACAGGGGTGGAGACGGGCACAAACACTACTGCGGAACAAATCCCCTCTATTCCAAACTATTTCAGCCCACTACAGCTGTTAGGAAATGACCAGGATCTTCCGACACGGTGAAGAATCACTCTGCAATGGATTTTGAAATGTCCAGGGTCTTGCAGCAGCCTGGACTACCAGCTTTGAACACACTGGTTCATCCACAGGAGGATGCAGTCCTTTCTCCAGCAGAATTCACTGCCTGCACATAAATACTTCATTCACGATTACTTTTCGCTTTGAAGAGTTGGCAATCTGAAAGTAGGAAGTCAGCTAGGTGACCTAAGCGTTTATCCTGAAGGTAAATGTTTTAAAGACTCAGAAAAGCTCTAAAAAAAAGGGAGGACTCGTTTTGCAAATCCATTCTTTAAAGCAGAAAAATGAACAATACATTTTCTAGTTAAGAACCCTTGACAGGTTGTTATGCAAATAGTCAACATTTACTTCAGAAAAAAAGTCATGCAGATCAACTGGTTTTAAAGTATCATTTAGTTAATCACCGAATGGTTTGGGTTGGAACTGACCTTAAAGACCATCTAGTTCCAACCCCCGTATATGGGCAGGGACACCTCCCACCAGATTTTTCAGATGACACATCCTTGTCTGACGAAGTCTGTTAGCAGCTGGTAAGTCATCACCCACCCAAACCTTTCCCAGAAAGTTTTCACCAGCCTCTCTCTGCTCTGTTCTTGTTCTGGCACTGGTACCCTTGGTACATATGTAAAAATGACACATTTACTGTCGTTGGTGCCTATATTTAAAGGTAATAAAAAGAGTCTAAGCAAATGAATTCCTTCGCTTGCAGGATTTCACTCTGCACGGAGGCAAATGCATACAGAATGGTTTCAGAGCTCGAGGCTCTTTGTGGGTCTCGGACCCCCGCCTCCCATTTCTCATCAGAGAAGCAAAGACTGCTCAGACCGTCCCAGAGAAATTCTCCAGCGGGGCTGACACCTTCTCTTCATTGACTCACCTTGATTTAGAAAGTTAATGGCTTTCATACACGCGTACTCCTCGTTGCTGACCTTCAACTGGTTAAATTTGCGAAAGAGGTAGATCAATCGCTCCATCACCTCCATCCCCTCTTCACTGAATCTGGAGGATAGAGATCACACGTCAGTGTACACAGGGCACAGGCCACACAATAAAGGCAAGAAGCTTATTAAAATAACTTCAGAGATTTTAACATCTTGCAAGAGAATTTTTTAAAAAATTGTCATCAAAACCGCTTCAAGTCTGCTGGCACCATTAAATTAAAGTAGAAAATGACTCGGTTACAAACTTAACTGCTACAGATATTTGAGCAAAAAAACAGCTTTTGGTGATTCAATTCATCACCAGCCTGCTCTGACAGGTTTGATGGAGCCAGGAACATGCAAAAAAATTCCTGGTGTGCTTGCAGGCACGCTGCTTCGCCTCTCTACGCTTGTATTTCCCCAGATTTCAAGGATTGTGCCTTTGCCTTTGCACTGCGCTGGGCTAACAGGAGGTTTAACTGAGCGGTTTGGGGAATGAGATGAGATTTCACAGAAATGCGGGGTCTTGTAGGACATGAAAATATCCTGCAAAACACCCGTTGTCCTGCCAGATGCAGGGGTCTGTAGGGATTTCTGCTCTGCCTGGTGTTGCACTGTGCCCATGCCCGACAGAAAGCGGCTCACAGCCGCGTCACGCAGCACTGCGCCTTAGTCCTGAGGGATATTTCTGCAGGATAAAAGCACCTCTTAGCAATCCTTGGAATCCTTTCCCCGTTCAGGAGACAGGCCGCCCGCAGCAGTGTTTCACATGTTCTTGCCCCTCCTCACCTCCCACCTCTCCTCAGTTTGTGCTTCCCACCACCTGGAGCAGCCCAAGGGCACCTGCACTGGCCACCAGCAGAAACACCAGCACATCCCCGGGAACCGGGGGTGTCCCCAGGAGCTGTGCAGCCGCACAGCACCCCGCATCCCCCCGAGAGCTGGGAGTGGTGCTGCTTTACAGCGCGGTACAGAGGAACGCCGCTTCTCCGCAGCAAACACACCCAACCCCACAGCCACGTTGTTGGCTTTAAACAGACCCCGCCGTCCTACAAAGCTGAGCCTGCAGAACCAGTGCGATGCCCAGCCCTTGGCTCCGCACCGCACCTCACAGGGGACCAGCTGAGCACCAGCACCCGAGCAGGGCTGCCCTGGGACTGCAGGAACCCCAGACCCCGCTGCACAGACACCGCCTCCCGGAACAAAGGCTGTTCCCAACAGCAGAAGTGCCTACAGCTTCTCCTATCTGCAGAGTGTCGCTGGAAACAGCCTTGTTTTAAAGCCTGACCCACGCACAACAGCGGCACATGGTTCATTTATCTGGCAGACAGGTGAGGAAGCTTCACCTCCCGAAAATTCCCGGGAGTGACTCAGAGGGAGCCTGCACTTCCACACAGCTGTATTTATTGCTCATTCACTGTGGTTTGCTAATTCTCCTCGGCTGAGAGCTGCTGGAGTGAGACACACTGCAGGAAAGCTGGGATCCCTCTCACGAATACAAATATGCACGAAACTACAAATAACCGATGTTAAAGGGAATGAAGCTGCCGGCTATGGCCCGAGGTCGAACCCTGCGCTCTAGGGAACTCACACCATCCCCTCCTCAACTTTCCCCCTCGAACGGGACGCGCGGGACGCACTGCACTTAATAAACGCCCATCAGGGTCCAGAACAGCACTGCTGGCAGCACGGGCCGTCCGGGATCCTGCGCTGGGATCGGGATCCTCCGCCCGCACCAGCCCTGCAGCAGCTCACCAGGCAGAGCCGCGCTCGTTTCCGACGGTGCCGCTGGCCAAGAAGGAGCTGCGCGCGCGCCAAGGGACGGGGGCGCACAGGGCGCATCCATCCCCCCAAACTCTCCGGGGAAACTGCCCGATGGGGGGTTTGCGGGTGCAGAGCGAGGTCCCCCTGCCGAAGGGAGCACCGAGCGCCACGGCAGGAGCGGAGCTGGAGGGTGCGGAGGCTGGCGGTGCCCGCACGCTCCGGACCTTCCCACGTGTGCCAGCGGCCTCTCGGGAACACTTCTCACTGCAACACCCCCCGTTTCAAATAAACCACATACTGCAAAAATGCTCAGAAGTGGGACAGAAGTGTTTAGGGAAGCTTCATCTGCGCTCTGGCATTGTACAGCACAAAGAATAAGAGCACAGCCAGAAAGCCATCTTTGAATAGAACAGAAATAGAACCTTTTTCACTGAATAATACCTTATTTTGGCATGTGTGTTTGTTTACTTCAAAGTTATTTGTAAAATGCATGGTGGATTTTGACCTCAGAGAAGTGAAAACAAGCTATCTGAACTGCAGGTCACTTCTTCAAGAAAGTAATATTGTAAGTGATGAAAGCCTTGTCGGCTAATCTAAAGTTGTACAAGTTTTCTTGCTCTCAAGTTGACATAAAAAATCGTGCAGGTGCAAGATTGTAAAGCTCAAGAAGTTAATGAGCACAAAGACCACTCAGTTGTTTGTTGGGTTTAATTGTTTTTAGAGCATGCACATTTTTACCAGCCACTCATCACTTCATAAATCCAGGAGAGCTCTTCTCTCATTCCTGCAGTTGAACTGTCTTACTTTTCTGTGCATACTTTCCTCCCCCTTTCAAACAAAGCCGTTCTGTTTTTCACAGCCCTATTTCTTCTCGAGGACTGACTCCTCCACACACTCTTCCTCGCAGTTTACACCAGGCAAGTTTCTGGCTGGGAGTTATCGGGATCAGCTGGGGAAGAGGGGGAAGGGAAGCGCTATCAGGAGTGCTGGGGGAGGTCAGGAATCTATTCATTTCAGATTCATCTCCAAGAAAACAGCACAATAAGAAAACATTTGATCTAGCAGACAAACAGAACATTTAGCCGGTTGTTAGAAGCGATTAAAACACAAGGGCTGGGGAGCTCATCCTATGCCTTCACTTCTCACCTGCCTAAGCATCGGCACCGCTCCCATCGATTCCCTAAATGAGAACAGGAGTTATCCCAGAGCGCCAGACTATCGCAGCTCGCTGAGATTTCTTCAGCCAGCTGCGAGACCTAAGGAACTTCAGTCTCTATCACTGCTGACCAACGCCAGAGGGAACGGGGGCTCCCTGAGAGAGCCCACAGGTCGGGCGCCCCTCCCTAAGAGCCCCTTTCAGATCCAAGGGCCACGGGTGCATCGGGCAGGGGGGGCTGACACCCCCGGCCTGTCCCGCGGCCGCCTGCAGACAGCCAAGCTACGGCTGAACTACCACAAAGACAACCAGGAGAGAGCCAGGCAGCTTGAGACGCCTCTTCCACTTCCCACTAAATGGCTGCTTTGGTGTGCGTTTGCCCATGTTCCTAGTGACAATTAATGATACTTGAAGAGCTAAATCAGAAGAGACTGCAGAAACATCCCGCTCCCAAGAACACCTATTTTCATCCATGTGCACAGATCTTCTCTGAAGGCGACCAGCTCTGAATTGCTGTTTTCTGAAGGGCGAGGATTCCTCCTTTGTCTCGTTTTCTTACCTTTCGCTCGTATTTATCGCAAACCCAAAATGAAACAAACACTTCTCTTCTGAGGCTCTGACCAGGACAGCAGGAACAAAAGGACGGCTGAATGCAGGAACAAGTGTTATTGTGGTTTTCTATGACTCTTACTGTGCCTGGCAGGAGCCGCACCAGATGCACGATGAATGGCCGGGCAGCACGGCGCCGCGGAGGAACCTGCCCAGGAAATGAGACACCTGGGTCCCGCTCTCGGCTCCTCCACAGCCTCAGCCAGCCCCTCTGCTTGTCAAAACAGACGCACAAAGGAACCTCAAAGAACCGTTAGATTCTGCGATGGCCGAGGACCACAGCAGTATTTTAAATCTCTGCTCATCAGACACTTAGATCCCCTGGCGACTCTTGAAAATCGCCGAGCAGAGCAAGGGCAGGGCGCAAAGGGGGCAGGTGTTAAAGGGAGGGTGGGCAGCAGTTTCCGTAAATCCTACCTATTCTGCCGTAACATCCTGAGTCTGCTACCGAAAGGAGGATCCGCCTGGCACCAAGACTACAAACCAAACACCCAAACCAAAAAAACAACACCCTGACCAAAATGATAAATGAAAGGCAGGTTCCTCAGAGCATCAGATAGCACGTACTATGGAAAACACAAGAGCTAAGTTGCAACATCTTTAAATTTATGTAATCAAAACAATGAAGTAGCAATTAATAATGAGCACTTTGATAATACAGACAACCAGCTTTGTGAACAACCCTTCCCCTGGCCCAAAGGGTTTCTAAATAGGACCTTCCACCCTGTATCTCAGGGTTACCTAAAGTGCTGGTGAGTTCTGCTCTCATAAAAAAGGCAGTTTGTAGGGCTGTGCGGGAGGACGACAGCACTGCCAGGGGAAATTCAAACAGCACCATGCACCTTCCCCTGCAGATGGAAGTCTTGATTCAACGCTGACTAACCATGGCATACTTTCTAAGCCTGGAACAACCATTCCTTGAAAATTAGAAAAGGAAAACAGCAGCAGGTGGGGTGACCCATCCCAGAAGAGGTGGTTAGTTGGTCACAGGGCCACAAACACGCACCCGAACACCATCCTGCCGACAGCTCCTCCATCTCCAGATCTCACTCCCTCACCCTCGGGCTCAGCCCAACGTCTCACCTGTGCAGCTCGTCGTCAGAGGGAGAGTACTTGGAGGTGACATCCGCAAGGTCACCAAAGATCTGCTTGCTGTAAACCGTCAGCGAGGAGAGCAGGATCAGCTCCTGCCACGTAGAGCTGAGCAGGCAGGTATAGTCCTTGATGGAGAGTTCGCAGAAGAATGGCAGCTTCTTGATCCAAGCAATCTGCCTGAAAAGCAATTCATCCGCCAGACGACACAGCAACGCAAACAGCTCTGCCTGAGTCACTTTATACCTGCAGGCACAGTTAATACGAAGGCATAAAAACAATTAACAACATCGAATGACGTCATCTGACGAGGCAGTTGGAGAGCAAGGCAAATAGCACAGGAATTTGTCTTTAAGTGCCCAACATGCCAGTGCCCAGAGGATCACCTGGCAGCAGGAGCCACAGTGGCCAGCACCCAGCCTGCCCGGCCAGGGGCTGCGAGGGGAGCCCCCCCAACCCCTGGGGTCACCCACCCACCCAGCACCCAGCCTGCTCGGCTGGGGGCAGCTCTCACCGACAGATGGACTACCCAGCTTTTTTCCACCCATGCGTATTTTTCCATCTACCATGCCTATTACGGGGCCTTTTGTACAGTGAATGCAGTCTCGGGGCTGACGCCCATCGCTCCCCCCGCGCAGGCTCAGCCCGGAACCCCACGCAAGGTCCACGTGTGCCAGCTTCAGCCCCAGGCAAGGCCACGGGCTGCCCATGGGACAGGGGCGGGTTTGCTGCTCGCACCATGGCTGCATCTTCCCCCAGGGGCCACGCTCCCTGTGCCCATCAGACCGTCAATGCACACCCCCAGCCGCCCCCCTCGCTGTCAGCAGTGCGAGCTGCAGCCGCGGGTGCAGGCAGGGACAGCCGGGCCGGGAGGACAGGCAGGAGCAGGCAGCCCCTTGCCCCGCGCACGCTCACCCGTCCTCGATGAGCATGGGCGTGCCGAGCGGCTCCAGGTCCTCCGCTGACACCAACTGATTGATGAGACTGTGCGACTGGGGGTCCAGGCTGCGCGGCTGGGGGGGCAGCAGCGCCGAGTGGGCAGAGTAGCTAAAAAGGTGCGGGAGGTACTGATAGTGCGTGGACACCGGCGTCCCGATGTACTGATCCCTGAGTGCAGCGAACCCATTCAGCTCCACAGACCTACTGGAAAAGGAAAAGCTTGTTAATATACCCCCAAAACTCCACCCGATTCCAGCTCCATCAGAAATGTTAATGAAAACAGGGAAAGAAAACAGAATGGAAAATGCCTTTCTATTTAAACCCTTCACTAGAAATAACAGGGAGTGTGCAGACCAGACGCCTCACTCTTGCCTCACACCGAGCCAGGCTCGGCCCCAGTAACGGGGATCAGGGAAGTGCTGCTGAGCAGCCAGTGGGAGAGTAAAACAGCAACCCAACTGTACGAAGCATTTCCACCCCAGCTTCCCTAAAGGGCCAGAATTTAGGATTGTAAATTAAGTATTTACGCAGCCAGTGAGCACCAGTATCTCCTGGCTTCAGCTGCAGCTGGAAGCAGAGGGAATGCAAGTCTGAGATTCTCACCGTGTTTACAATCAAAGGCTGCACCGTGAGGTGAGCACTAACAGTAACTGGCATAACTTCATCAGTTAGTAACCTAAATGGAGTCATTTATTTTCAAAATCTGAGAAGAGTGCAGAAAAACAGCTTATGCAGAATGAGCAGTGAAAGGTAATCAAGTTTCCACGATCTGCAGAAAAAACTGTCAATACAAATTAAGAGACCTATTTTAAAGATCCTTTTAACTCAATATTGCCTCCTTTTTCATCTGCTTATGAACATTTCACCTCTCAGTTCAATTCTTTTCAACCCAGTGGTTGGCTGTCTTAAAACACAATTAGAGATGTAAGAATCTGCAGTATGCTCAGTCTACACAAAGATGCACTTTATTTCTCCTACACTGGCCCAACGTATCACGCAGGGAAGGACAGCCAGGATCGCTGTAATACGAAATTCTTCCAGGGGTCATTCCCACCTTGAAGACGGAGTAGAAACAGGTGAAGGCTGGTTGCTCTCAGAAACTCCATTTCCAGGGGAACTATGGTCACTGTCTCCGTTGTTGCTCCATGACATGTTTGCCTCTCCCTCAAATTCTTGCCCAGACATAATTCTCTCAATCTCTTCCTCCGATATCTGTCAAAACCAGGATGGTTACGGTTACTTCAGCTGAGAAGAGAAACAAGGCAGAGCCTCTGCAAACACTCTGACCATACGGTCACACCCAACAGAGCTGACACCTCCCCGCAGCAGTGGAACGCTTCGCCGCTCCCACAGATACCGCATCTGCCCTTTAACAGCGTGCAGGAAAAATTCTATTTACAGCTAATTGTGGTGGCGTCCAGTGCAATTCAAGTGTCGATAACACAGTAGACAGGAATGGACACATGAAAAGATGTCAAATACACGGAGCAACGAGCCGTAAATCAGCTACTGTCACACAGAGAAAAACCCGGGAGTAACTGAGGCCGGTTCATCGGGAACATCGCTCAGTGCTCGGCGGGGTAAAGGCAATGGGAAGGTGGGGTAGGCTCCCGTTAGATAAATTAATAGAGAGAGGCAAGGTGACACAGATAAAATATGTCAGTAAAACATTTACAGTGAATCACTGTTCATTATTTCTCCCCAGGTAAGAACCAGATGGTACCCAAAGAAGTAATCAAGCACCTAATACTTAAAACAAGTATTAGAGTAATATATATGAAGCTAATACCGGCTAAAAAAAAGAAAATTGAGTTCAGTGAAGTATAAATTTTCAAGAGAGCGCTGAGCATGCTCCTGGAGAAATGTTGCATGAGAAGTGGGGAAAATGCAACAAGGAAGTTTTGGGGCTTTTTTTTTTTTAATTCTGTGCATGACCATTATCAAGGCTGCCACAGAATATGGAAAGACCTTGAGTCAACATACTGCAAGGAAGTGCAGTGAACTCTGAACGTCATTTTCAAGAGCCAAACATTGCTTAGACAGTTTAGTCCAGTCTTACAAAAGCATCAGAAAAAACCGTTGGCTTGCCCAGGTACAGAATCTGAGGAGTGCCATAGCTGAACAGGAGGTAACACAACAGCTGAATTTATTTCACCCCAGGAAACAGAGTTGATGGCACAACCTCTGGTCCGGCGCTGACCGATCACGCACGCCTCGGGTGAGCAGGGGCCCGCCCTGGTGAGCAGAGCTGCTGTTTTACTACATCGCTCAGACAGTAACAATTGTTACCTGGCCAGAAATGGAATGTTTGTTCTCCGATAGACCCACACGGGTTTTAAGAATCAGTAACTAATGCTGTTGTAAAGCTGATGTCAGCAGAAAAGGTTCTATCGTTACTAAGCGGTGGCTTTGCTCTCTGGGCCGGGCTCTGATGCTGACCACTGGCACGGCCACACTGCCCGGTTCCTGCCTTCTCCTCGGTTCGTGGAGGACCTGATGGAGCAGGCAGAGCATCTGGTGCTTGGCTTCTCGTGGCTTGGGTTTGGACTGGGGGGAGCAGCCTTTCCACAGGCACACAGACTCACAGAAAATGCTTTCAGTGTTATTTCTATTTTATTAAAATAAACAGTAAACTTTTAAAAGACCTCTTTTCTAGAAGCAAGCTGGAAATGGCCATCATTTCTCACGCGTGCAGTACAAGCTGTTGTGCTGAATTACCTCGTGCTTTACAAGTCATCTCCAGACAAGCTGTGCCATCAATCAGCGAGACATTTACTGGGTGCCCCGCCTGCAACAACTGAAGGAATTGCAGCAGGCAGCCCTGAGATTTACTGGGAGCCGCGGAGGGACGGACGTCCTTGTGTGGCTCACAAAGGACAGAGGGCCGTGACGGGCAGAGGCTGCCCGGGCATTCACACAGGCACCCCGGGACTGCGCCGTGTCCCCCCCGGGGACAAGCCAGCACCGAGCTGTGTTTACAAATCTGCTGCTCCTCGGACGTGTTCCTAACGCTGGGGGGGAATCAAACCCTGCTACGCCCGCAGGGGCACGGGCAGGGCCGGGGAAGGCACAGCCCAACGCTGGCCCACGAGCCCACCACGGCCAGAGGAGCGGCGTGCCGAGGGGGAGGGCAAAAGCCGAAGGGAACCCCGAGAAACAGCCGGACGCGCTCACCTGGACAGGTCCGATGCTTTTGTTTCTGCCTCCTGGCATGCCATCCTCTCTGATTGCTGAAAGAAAACAACCAAACCTTGGTGAGGAACGCTGCTGTTTGGTATTGCAGAAATACATAAGAAAGCATTTAGTGTTTCGAAACAGATCTGTGTATCTTAAAAGACTGATTTTGTTCATCAAAGCGGTTTACACAGAAACCCCCAGTGCTTTCCAGTGCAGCACACAGCGTGGGGCACAGACACCCCAGAGGGCACAAACACATCGATGGGGCTACAAGCATTACTCAGGGAGTTTAGTTTCTTCGTGTGATCCTTGAGTGACAAGTAATGAAGGAATAGCAATCCTTTACCACAATGAATTCCGGGATGAGTTGAGACAGCACACAGAAAGCAAACCTACTTCACCTCCAGCAATAAAGCAACGAATACCCACGAAAATGGAAAATGCAATGCAAACGCTGGCGTTTCTAACACGCAGCCCCGTGAACGAGCCAGACCCCACCTGGAGAGACCCCAACCAGTGCTGCCGACAGCCCAGAGACAAAGCGCTCCGCTGGGAACTGCTCACACCGCGGCCACTTCAGAGGGTCACACCCACAGCTGCCACGGAATGGGGGGGAGATGTTTTACCCAGGCAGCGGCGTGCAAAGCCCTTGTTCAAAATCCGAGTTACTAGACTGAGCTGCACAGCTGCATTCCAGGACAGCCCAGTTTCTCAACACAGCCGCTGCATTTTTAAGGCTCTTTAAACATTTTCCAGGGAGTTTCAGTGAAGTCCAATTAAGAGAATTATCCCCGAGCTGCCTCCCTACCTTCCTCTTCCCTCCTCTTTTCTCTGTATGGCAGAGCAGCTCTGCAGGAGCCGCCAGCATTCGAGGGCCAGCCCTGTGCTGGTGCGCCGCCTCTCCCGGGCCGGGTCCCCCTGTTTATCAGATCCCAATCTCTTTCCCACTGCGACCTGGCCAGACTTGGCAGGAGGCTCTCCCCAGCTGCACGGTGACCTTGCTGCTGCCGGCCGGCCTCACCCTGCTTGGCACACGGGGCTGCAGGAGGCCCGCCCGGAGCAGAAAATGACACAAAATTTAAGGAAAAAAATCCTGTACCAGAAAAAGCTACGCTGCTGTTTTGATTTTAGATCTCCTCAGCTCAAATCATCCGCAATCTGCCTCGGTGCCACACTCGCAACTCCAGGGTTACACACCCGGGTTCAGCTAAGGCTGAGCTACGCACACCGCTTGGACCTCAACGGCACGTTCCTGAATCGCAGCCACCAGGGCAGGTCGTGCAAATCACGACGCAAAAGCGTCCTGACGATTCACAGCTGCGCCAGCCCGTGAGCAGCAGCACGGCGACGGCTCCCTCCAGCAGCACCCGACGGGGTGGGCAACACAGCTTCAACCCTTCTAACTCAAACTCCACGGAACAGCCAGTGGTTTTATTTAAAACGCCAGAGAGTGCTGGAGAAGCTGTAAACCCAGGATATGAACCAATTCTGGTTACCTTTTACATCATGCAAATCTCTTAAGGTACAGCAAAACGCTCTCATTTTAACAAATGGGCTGTTTAGTTTCTGTGAAAGTTCTTTCCGAAAAACATTGGGTTCTCATTGAAAAAATGTGACTGATGTAAAACTAAGCCATCGCGGTTAGCTCTCTGATACTCCCTTTAGGTGGTTTTAACTTAATGGGATGACAGCAGCAGTAACTAGGCCTGGTTAGGCAGTGACCTGGCGATTCGACTATGCAGTAATTCCGGGAGAAAAATCCTCCTTAGCCCAACAGCCCCGACCACTGGAGCTGCCTGCGCCCGCAGCCCAATTCCTCCGCGGAGACGCTGCCTGGAAGCAGAATTCATGCGGTTCCTCGGGGATGGAAGAGGCAGCGGGCAGTGGGTGGGCAGTGGGGGGGCAGCAGGCAGGCAGCGAGCAGGCAGCAGGTGGGTGGACAGCGGGCAGGCAGCGGGCAGCAGGCGGGCAGGCAGAAGGTGGGCAGTGGGTTGGCAG
>NW_020799122.1:1127607-1137257 GCF_003259725.1 Athene cunicularia | reverse complement strand
AGGGCCTGAGGGGGGCAGCGGGGGGGGCAGCGCTATGCCCGTGGGTGGAAGACGAGCGGGGAAGCGGCCTGCCTCCCCCACCAGATAAACCGCCCAAAGATAATTAGTAATCAAAGCAGCCAGGAGCTAAGCTTCCCATCTCGGCCCCGAGACACATTTTCTCAGGCAGATCCTGGCGGATTTGCGGTAAATTTATGGAAGTTTTAGTGCTTCTGACAGGCGGCTTTCGTGAGAACGATGACACTGGAGGCGTCAATAGCTACATTCAACAAACACGGGGCGACAGCTCTGCTGGGCAGCCAGGAAGGGGTGTCCCCCCACCCCACCTGAGCATCCCGGAGGGAGCACGAGGAGCCCCCACGCTAGAGCAGCACCCGCTCCGGCTCAGAGCCCTGTCTGTCCCCTTAAACCGAGAAATCGCCACTTTTAATGGGCCATTAAACCAAGAAATCTCCGCTATTAATGGCTAACAAGATTTCCAGAGATTAAAAAGTCGAAAGACTGGGGGGAAGAGTAGAGATGTGACACTGAAAAAATCCAAGTCTATTTTTTTAATCTTAATTTTCTGAGTAAATGAGTAATTCTGAGAAAATGAATAACTTTCTGATACACTTAAGATTTTCTATCCTGAAGATGATAGCGTAGCACTTCCTCACCTCTGCACAGGTGGGGACTAAGGGGTGGCTGTCCCTAACCCAGGTCACACGACCACCTTCGCCTCCACGTGTCATCAACCAGAGACGGGCGGTAAGTGAAGACCCTCACACCTCATCCCTGGGCACAACTGCGGGTCTAAGCTCCCAGGACAAGGCACAGGCAAAGTCTGACTCGGATCTCTTGGGATTTTAAAAGCCTGTTTAAATGTATTCATTCTTGCCACATCAGTGTACTGAAGCACAGAAACAGTGACCACCTCGCTCAGGATAAACGCAAGGACAGATCCACTGGGAGGGACAGTAACAAGCTGCTGCTTCCCCTGAAAGAAGGGATCGCAGTTCTCCAAATATTGACACGTGCTTGTAATTCATACAGATTTTTCCTCTGATACAAGTAGCTCAGGAAGAGTATTTTACCCATGAATAATTTCGCTGAAGCTTCACTTTTTCTTGTCAAGAATTTGAGAGGCAGAACTGCAACACAAAATGGTGGCAGAGGAAGGGTGGCACGCATTGCTAACACAGGTCCCAATCTACCTCCACCAGCGTAAAGCCCATTTTTCCTCACCTTTCCTGTTCATCCCCATCTGGAGGCATTTGAGCAGCCGGCAGTACTGGCATCTGTTGCGCTGTTTGCGTGACATGACGCAGTTCTTGTCTCGACTGCATCTGTAAACCCGCTTGTTGCAGATGCTCCTTTTGAAGAACCCCTTGCAGCCCTCACAGGAGATGATCCCATAGTGCAGCCCCGTGGCTCTGTCCCCGCAGATCAGGCAGGTTCGCTGATCCACCCGCTCATCTGCAAGAGAAAAGGAAAGGCCTCGCGGTCAGCAAAACGGCTTCAGTTCTAGATATTCATAAGACACAAAGTCCAGAAATTCTCAAACAGTGGCAAGAAGAATCAAGAAAAGCAAACCCCAAGTTGGTTTAAAACCGCCCGTGGTCCCCCCGCGGATCAGAAACGAGCGTGGCTGGGGAACAATACGTCGTTTAGGCTGCGAGGAGCCCGTGTTCCAGCCGGGAGAGGCCACATCGCGGCACAGCCTGCCCCTGCCACCACACAGCATCTCCGCCCTCCACGGGCAGGTCACACCCCCTCACCCAGGGGCCAAACGCCCCCCCGAGTGGCTTCCCTGGCACCACCTGCTGAATTCCCTCAACGAAGAACAGAGATGAGAGCAAAGAAATGGATGATGTTAACTCATCAGCGTGGCACAAGCGCGCTGTGTTGCCCCTGAAGTTTATTTTATTCCTAGTTTTCATGTTTTCCTCCAAATGCTCCACTCGGTGGCCAGTGGGGCCAGCACCTGCTGTGGGCACACAGGAGGAAAAACCTCGAGTTTCTGTAAGGTCAGGGTTGAGGAAGAGGCAGTGGCTGTGGGGCTCGCGCAGACCCATCGCGCAGCACTGGAGAACAGCAGCACATGGCTGCAAGGGGAGGCTCCATCCTTCACTTCCCCGCACTGGGACGGGGCCCCGGGAGCAGGGCAGAGAGTGTGGCCCCCCCGGCAGCCTCCGGCTCCCCCCAGCAGCCTCCATCCAACTGTTCCAAGGGAGGAACAGGAACCTGCGGGGGAAAAAGGGTCTGAAGAGCCCCACCTCGACTGCACTGACCAGGGTGTGCAGATACACAAACCGTGCTGGGCGGGCACCAATGGACGCAAAATAGTCACACCTCGTGCGTTCCTGTCACACCTCGTGCGTTCCTGTCACACCTTGTGTGTTCCTGTCACACCTCGTGCGTTCCCGGGGACAGGCAGAGGGACCCACTCGCCTCCTCCTGCAGCTCCAGCAAAAGCCTCTCGGCACAAGTCGCTGCCTGGAACCCAAGTGAATTACCTTATTTGTTCTTACAGAAACCACGGTACGGTTAAGCCACAGCGATGTGATTTTACTGTTCCTTTTCCAAATCTTTGGAAGGCTTTTGGATGGCTGAAAATGTAAATTGCAGGACTCCCATCAACAGGAGCCATCACATTAAATTCAGTATCTTAAGACTCCTACATTGCCTCGGTGACAGAGCAGGGACGATGTGCAGCTCACGAGAACCTGCAAGCAGGCCGTGGTCTCCAGCGATCTCCACAGACACCGATGTCAAACGGACAGGAGAAGGTCCAGGGTGGCTGGAGAGACGCCGGCAGATAACCCAGCTGGAGCCACATCACCCTGTCTCTGCACAGGGCGGCCTAAACCCCGCTCACAGAAACAGTCAGGCAGGCTTAAAACAATGCCAGCAAGTTGCACCAGCAGCTTTTCCTCTGGCAGATGTTTAGCACAGCCCAACAGCTTAACCCCTCGCATGCCGGGCCAATCTGCCTTCCCCGCCCCAGGGGTTTAACCCGTTGGTATCCCAACAGTCGCCAACAGAGCTGCATTTTGAAGATGGGGGCTCTTCAAGTGCGTTCAGGGGTACACACAAATCTGCTGGTTGCTTTCCCAAATGACAAATCATCATTACCCCGATGACGAGATCCCCCTGGCTGAGTGAGGCAGGGAGGCACCGAGGAACAGAAAGGACATGGCTTTGCTTTGGAGCAACAGGACTTGAGGAAGCACACTTCTGTCTTTCACCCGATTGCACATTTCCTAGGGATGCTGGTTAAACCAGATTACTTCTGGTATTTCTTGGCTTGAACGCACGACTGTGCAACCTCCAACAGGCAGAAATACCCACAGCTAAGGCAGGACCCAGATGACAACGATTCTCTGCAGCTCCCTGGGGACAGGTGCTGCACGTGGTTCTCCACGCCAGCCTCGTGTACCCAGAGTTGGCCCCTTCCCTCTGGAGTTGGTGTGATACACACTCTTCACCCCATTTAGTTAAAGACAAGCTGCTCAGGAGACACGAGAAGTGCACACGCTCTCCAGGACCCGCCCTGCCGACGCAGGCTGTGCTGCGGAGGGAGTCATTCCCCTACGGCCCAACTGTTCAGAACACAGAGGAGAAACTTCTGCAGGACTCACACGACAGCCACAATCAAATTAATGGGGGGCTCAGGAGCATGTGGCAGTGCTTGGGGGAGGCACCCCAAGGCAAAGGTTGTCTCTTGGGAAGGGGAAGGTGGGACAGCCCAGAGCTCACTGGTGGAGCTGGGGTGCAGAGCAGCCAAAGCTGCTTTTCTCTTCCTCCGAGACAGCCGCGAGCTGCAGAGCGAAGGCACCCGAGGGCCAGTGCTCCTTTAGGTACGTCAGGTGACGGGAGCAGAAGAGGGTGACCCAGATGGCGCCCTGGCACCTCAGCAGGGACAAAGGCTCCTTCCAGACAGCACCCACGTGGCCAGGGCAGCGACTTGTCCAGGTGAGGAGGCAATTACAGTGATGGTCTGGTGAGATGGTTGAGGGCCACACGGTGCTGGAGACGATGGGTCTCCATGGGTAAAGGAAAGAGCTGGAGAAGACAAGTAACAGGAGGTGGGGAGAGGGCAGCGAGAGAAGGGAGACAGAAAGACCAGGTCAGAAAAATGTTGAGACAGTATCAGGGTCAGAAAGAATAAAAAAATCTTGAAGAACAGGAAAAAGGAAAAAAGGCACAAATTCAAACCAGAGAAATGATCTGACATGATTACTCTAAAAAAGCTCAACCAGAGCAGGAAGGGAGGAAGGAGCAGGAGATGGAGCGGTGCTCGGGCGCTGCCTGCGCCCACCATCCTGTGCAGGGACCTGACACCGGGCGGACACACAACTGCCCCGGCCCGCAACCCGCCTGGGGTCCTGCCCACAGCCTGGTCTGTGTCACCCGTGACGCGATACAGACCTTGAGAAACCCCAACCTTAGGATGGCATCGGCTTGTGAAGATGAGCTGGTTCAAACCCACTTCAGCATGACAACACCGAGCCTGGTTTTCCTCACTTAAAGCTGGTTTTATCTGCAGGATTTTTGGAGTGGCAGGAGGCAGAAGTCACAGTGAAGTCCTCTCCAATCTTGATAACGCCTGAGCAACCTGACAAACCAGTGTGTAGCTTTGTACTACTGGAGAACATGTGAAGGCAATAGAAATAAATGAGCAAAACGCATTAGGATCAGAAATGAAACCAGTTTCCAGTTACACGAGCCAAGTAAAAATCTAAACCAGCTGCTCTTATTCACAAGCAGCTTTCTCCACAGTTTAAACCCAGTAGAAACCACAACCAATCTGTATTAAACTTTAAAAGGCTTGCTAATGCACAGCACGCAAATTTGCACTTTTCTGCAAATTTCACTGCCATTGTTATAAAACCTTAAAAATAAAGGGATGAATAAAGGAAGTGCAAGCTTTAACTAAGGAACCCTTCACGGTGTCATCACCACAGTAAAACACTCCCAGTTTTACAGGACAGACAACCTCAGGTATGTGCTCACAGAAGACTGCAGAGGAATGCTGGTAGGGATCAGGGCTGGGGCTATCTGAGCATCTCCCTGAAGGGAGGCAGCTAAACCTGACTTTGTAGTCAGCAATTGCATAATCTCTACCTTCAGCTATCTGATAAAGGCTGGAGGGGGGGCCGGGGGATTAGCCTGGGACAGAAGAGTCCTCTATCCGCAGGGTTTAGCTCAGCCTCAGCTTAACTCCCGGCCCTCCCCCTGCTCCCACCAGCGGCGCCATAAATCGCGGGCGCTGGGGGATCCTGGGGTCAGCAGCCCCGGCCGGGCTCGCTGCCGGACACGCCGCGCCACGGCGGAATTCAGGAGCCACGAAACCACCGGTTTAGCCACACGGCAAAAGGCAGAGGAGGACGCGGGGGGCTGCGGCAGCGTCCCGTGGGGGTCGCGGGGCTCCCTCCTCACCCAGCGTGGCCGAGGCTGTGAGCGAGGGCTCATCGCCAGGCGCAGCTTTTTTGTTGGGGGAAGAATAGGGCTGTGGCCTGGAGAACATGGGGAGCCTGGGTGATTAAAGCCAGGAGGAATCCAAATCCTTCCCTGGGTGTCCCCATCGCCCCGCTGGCAGGGTGACGGCGAGGAGGTGTGGACGGCTCCATCGCCACAATCCCCGCAGAAACTGGTAACTGGGTGCGTTTCCAGATTCAAATTCACCATAGAACAGCCGCACGCACCATGAACAAAGACACAGACCTCCGGGGACGACAGAGGTGCCCGTACACCCCGTAAACTGCCGCTCAAACGAAACTAGTAGATAAAAAATAATCACCTGCAGAAAGCGTATGAGTTTCAGAGGTTTAAAAAATCCTGTAGAAACCATGACCAGGCCCAAGACGCTGCCCCCGCGGCCCGCGGGTTCGCCGGCTCCTGACCTTTGCTATTTTTCACCCTACTTAATGCAAGCGCCTTGTGCAGGCGAACGCGGGACAGCCGGGGCAGAATCCCGGGGAACTTTAGAGAAATGGGAAAGCACGGGCAAATTTAAAGCAGTTTTGCGCTGGGGGGGGGTGTGCTCTGAACCCCCTTAACCTTGAAATTCCACTAGAATGTCGGAACACACAGTGAGTATAACAATTTTAAACGCTCCCCTCCTCCCTGGCTCTGTTAGCACTCGTCTCACCGATTCCTCTGGTTTTAAAAGCCATACAAGGCAGATTGGCAAACAAAGCAATTGATAAGAAGCTTTTTCAAATACCTTGCCCATGTTTTATTTCAGAGAGGGCTGAGGAAGATTCCCCCCCCCCCCCCTTCCTGACGGGTCTTACATCTAACGCACGCATACACGGGATATTCCGGCTTTGTTCTCACAACCCATTGTAGCGGGGGCCACTAAATCAAACAGTTGCTGCTACGACAAAAGCACTCACAAAAATCTCAACCTCATCTTGAACCCTGAAGATTTTTATGGCTACTCCCTCGCTAACCCCTCCCCAAAGCCACATTAAAGGATGTATTGTTTTCAAAGGTCATGGTAGGTTTCATACCACATTTTAATACAATGTAAATTCTCCAAGAATATTATGATGTTACACAAGAGTCACAGAAGACAGAGTAAGAAAGAGAAGAAATCTTTCTGTGTCTATGTTTTATAAGACAAATAGTAGAAGCAATGCACTTATTTTTCAAGACTTGCTTTTTTCCCTCAGCGAAATGAGTAGTCGTGCTAATTTTATTGAAAAGAAAATTCCTGTGAATTTCCAAAAGGAAATACCTTAAAATCCTGCTGAGGCACACGGCAAAGACACGTACAGAAAACACTAAAGCGCATGAACGAGCATGTGAAATGCAGAGCAAATAAACTGAAGTTCGGGGACGCAGGTCCAGCCCTCGGCCAGCCCCCATCACCGCTCCCACCTGTGTCACTCCTGCGGCCCAGGTCCCCGAGGAGGCCCCGGGAGCGGCCGCGTCGCTGGAGGGGACCCCCCCGCCGTGAGGGATCGCCCCCACCCCAGCAGATGAGGTTTAAAACTGTAGAGCACCTACAGCTCCCTGCGCGAGATTTCCCTTGGAGAGAGGGCTGCGTGTCGGTGCAGCCAGCTCGTGCGACTTGCAATATTGGTGCTTGATAATGGAGAAGAAACAAAGACTTTATTTCCTAGAGTGAGGCCGAAAGTGAAGGCACAAACCCTCGCCCAAGCCCCCGGAGCGGACGCTGCCGGGATTTGATCCTGCTGAAAAGCAAGAGGGAGGATGCACGAAGCTGCAATTGGCAAAACTTCCCATTTCTACAAGAGGTGATTTACAGCTAAGAAAATCTTCCCTAGCTGAAAAAAAGATTACAGACGACACTCACCACCGCAATTCATTAATATATTTAATGCCTTTCCAACTGCGTATCATTTATTTGCTTTGCGATTAGCTCGCCCTGACACACACCCCCCCCAGTACCCCCTTAGCTGGGTTTAAATCTCCAACAGCCAAACACCAGCTGTTTGGGGAGGGGGAGCGGAAGATCTCACACATGTGTTACTTAAATCCGAACAAAATCTCCCTCGCCTCTCATGATGCCTCAAACACAAACAAATGTGTTAGGGTTTCTTTTTCTCCTTATCTTTCCCGACGATTTTTTTTCATCGTCAATTTTCAGTTTCAAGGAAAACATCTTGTTAAATTCGAGACACAGAACCGGAGTAATTCCCTCCCCGCTGCCGAGTGCTGCATTGTCCAAACAAGCCCACCCCCCAAACCAGGCGCGTTTGCTTAAGGGGCTTTTCTTTAACTTATAATCGATGAACACGGGGATTAAATTTTCTGTTTGGTGGCCCCTCCCCGGGACAGCAGCCACCTCGGCAGCCGAGGCCATCGCCGGGCACACAATGGGCCGGGGCGTCCCGCTCCCACTCCCCCATCGACCCCGCAGATGGGGGTCCCAGCCCCACGCTGGACACGGGCGAAGGCACCAAGGTCCTGCCTAGCCAGGCTGGGCTCAAAGAGCAGATTGTGCTGCCCTGGATCAGGCCGGCCACGGTGAGAGCCTGAATAGAATTAACCCTCTGTGAACTAAAACAAAAACATTTGTGTGCCCAGCTGGGATAAAGGTTAATTTAAATGGACAAGCCTCCTCAAGTCCTTTAAAGAAAAAAGAAGAAGAAAGGGAAAGGCTGCTGCAACCTTATTCTCTGTACTGTAAAAAGACGTTCTGCTTAGGGAGACTTAAGGGAGCATGGTTGCATTTTAAAAAGCACTGAGTATTGAAAAGAGGAGAAACGCTGCGACAGGGAAATGGCCAGCGCATCTCAGCTTTGCTCTCCCTTTCCAGTAATGAAATCCAAAAGTCACAGCCTTATTCCACACTGATTTACTTTCTGCCAAAGAAGAGCTAGCTCAGAAAACTCTCCTAAAACCCCCAGAAATCAGGGGTTGCTCTTTTTCGTGGAGGTATAAATCAAGAGCGTGCAGCTGATGAAACCCATCACCCTTCCCTTCCCCGGGCTGGGACGGATCACCATTTGCATATCAAAAACTCATCTGAGAAATGCAACTTCTCCGGGCAGGCTGGGAGCCCCTGTCCCCTCCTCACCCCAGCACCCAGCCCCGCACCCCAGAGCACCCACATCCCGCGGGACCCGGCGCCGGCCCCACAGGAGCCGGCCAAGGGCCAAGGGCCGCGGCGAGCTGGTCGCCCCGCTCCATTGTGCGGCACAGGGGGACGGGCGAGGGGGCCTGATCCTTCACTCCGGCCAGTTGTCGCACAAAGAGTTTGGAACAAAAGCCCTCGGCACCAAAATGTGCCCCCGGTAGCCGAAAGGGCGTTCGCAGCGGCTCTAACAGGCACAAGGGTCCCACAGCCCGACCCGCGTCCACACCGTTGGCAGATCGACTCCGAGTTTACAGTTGCTCTCCCAAGGGATCAACTTTCTCTAATCCAATTTAAGAAAAATCAAGCTTTTGGCATGGTCCCCTGCCCTTGCTCCAGCACGGCCACACGCTCCAAATCGCAATCCGGTTTAGACTCTGTTTTTTTTAAAAATTGACACATTACAAAGCAGTAAGGTTAAAAACTTGACCTGCCTGCCTAAAAATAATTCTCTTGGACCTGTTTAAGTTGTCCAGACGTGCAACGACTGAGAATGAAGAAGAATTAAGAAAATCTAAGATTAAAACAACAACAATAAACCCCGGCAGTCCCTGCCTACAGGGAGGCAGGGCCTAAGCACAACTAAAAATAATGACTTTCCAAAATGTTCATTACCCAAACACACTACGCGCTTTCCTTAAATATTTTGGCCTTAGTCTGAGGAAGAGCTTTTCCGCTGTCTTCAATCTTAGGGGAAAAAAAAAAAAAAAGCTGTAAAATATCAGTGAACTCCTATTAGTCCCAGGAGAGATGGAGCTACGTTATCAAGTGCCTACATGACCCCGATACTATCAATAATTAACAATACTAAAAAAAGCTCTTCCAGATGGTCAAAGGGATCAGGAAGTTTAAAATATAAACAAATTAAGCCACAAAACAAACTAAGACCCTTTCTTTTTCTTTTCTTTTCTTTTTTTTTTTTTTTTTTAAATTGCATAATCCGGTTCGCAGCTGAAGGCGGCGATGCCCGGCCAGCACACGGCAGCTCGGAGCCGCCTTTTAAAAAAGAAAAGAAAAAAAAGAAAAGGAAAAAGCCTTCACGGGTGTTTCCCTACGGCCT
>NW_020799122.1:1112183-1127557 GCF_003259725.1 Athene cunicularia | reverse complement strand
ACCGGCCATCAGTGGCCACCGGCCCTCGGCGGTCACCGGCCCTCAGCGGCCACCGGCCCTCGGCGGCCACCGGCCCTCGGCGGCCACCAGCCATCAACTGCCACCGGCCATCAGCGGCCACCGGCCATCAGTGCCCACCGGCCCTCAGCAGCCACCGGCCCTCAGCAGCCACTGGCCCTCAGCAGCCACCAGCCATCAACTGCCACCGGCCATCAGTGGCCACCGGCCATCAGCGGCCACCGGCCCTCAGCAGCCACCGGCCATCAGCGGCCACCAGCTCTCAATGGCCACCGGCCCTCAACGGCCACCGGCCCTCAACGGCCACCGGCCATCAGCAGCCACCAGTTGTCAGCAGCCATCAGCCCTCAGTGGTCACCGGCCCTCAGTGGCTATGGACTGTGAGTGGTCACTGGGCCGCCAGCAGTCACTGGTCATCAACAGCCACTGGTCCTCTGCGGCCAGCGCTCCTCAGCGGTCACTGACCCTCAGCAGCCACCGGCCATCAACTGCCACCAGCCCTCAGTGGCCACCAGCCATCAGTGGCCACCGGCCATCAGCAGCCACTTGCCCTCAGTGGCCACTGGCCATCAGTGGCCCTGGAACACAGCCACAACTTGGTGGGGTTCTGCCACCGACCCCCAGGTGCGGGCAAGTGGAGTGTCTGCTGAGGGATCCAAGCAACACGCGCACCAAGCAAACCCCGGGGATTTCTAGACTGAACGTTACTTCCTCAAAGCGGTACCAACGGCTGGCCAAAACCTCCTGCCCAGTTGCCATCCCGGCGAAACACACCCGGGGGCGGCGGGGTCCCGCTCCCCGGGGCAGCAGAGGCGGGCGGCGCCAGGCTGTCACCCACAGCCAAACCGGGAAACCCCCCAGCCCGCAGGTAGTGCAGAAAACCGGCACCGGGCATCGCCGTGCACCATTCCTCCTCCCAGCGTGCCCTCCGAGGGGCAAAAGCACGGTCATTATAGACCTTTATAAATGAATATTCATATAATTTCTGAGAAATCCTCGCCTATTTCCCCGAGGTCTAATGTGTATGTTAACAGGCTGCGAGGCTGCCTCTGCGCCAGCGCGCAGGACCGGCCCTTCGGCACGGGGACTGGTTATCTCTGTGCAAAGCCGATCCCAGGGGCCCGTTCTTGGTTAATTAACTAAATTGGTTCAGTCTTTGGTATCAAGGTGGCAGGCAGCGGTGCTGGTGCCGCGGGCGAGCAAAGGCCCACACGAGCACCTTCCTGTGCCTGCATGTGGCCGAGCGACCCGCTCCCAGCAGGGACTGGGACTCCCAGTTCCCACGGGACTGGGAAGTTGGGCGCTGCCGTGGCTGCGGCGCCGGGGACCGGAGTCGTCGTCGCCGTCGCGTGGGTCTGCACCAGCCAGCCCGCGGGGACGGGACGCTGGCAGCTGGATGCTCCCTTCAGCCCCTCACCAGAGCAACGCGTGCGCTTTGTCTGTGATAATACTGAGATCTCCTGAGGGTGAACAGCCAACACGGCACGAGCCCACGCTCTGTCTCACAGTCTGCGTTTACAGAAACGTGGTTGTTGCCAGACAAGCAGCAGCTCCAGCATCCCCCCTGGCCATGCCCAACACCAGCGCTCTGGAGGAAAGTTCAAGAAACTGCCGCGGAACCCGCTTTCTACCCTCTGAGGTTGCTTAGCACAGGCTCGGTTTAGAAAAGTGATTTCAGCATCAGTTTGTGTTTTTGTCATCAGCTTCACAAAAGCTGATGTGAAGATCAGTACCAGACGGGCATGGAAAACAAACCCAGCTCTAGAAAAAATTACCCCCGCTGAGCCGTGCTGGGAACTCGGGGCTTCTGCCTCCCGCCTGCAGGCACAGCCAGCGCTGGCAGTGCCCCGGCAGCATTTTAAAGTGGGGATGGAGCGGGGAAAACACAAAGCACTCCCTGAAGAACAGCAACAGATGGAGAAAGAGACGTTAGGTGTGCTGTCAGCGGGGAGAGGGGCTCTGCAGGTCCCCGGGGGGAGCGGCGAGGCCGACGGGCACGAGGGAGCTGGGCAGCCCCGTTCCGGGCCCTGGGCCGGGCAGCGGCCTGAGGGCAGCTGAGGGACACCCAGAGGGGACGGAGGAGTGCGAGGGTGGCTCGAATGATCAGAACTGATCAGCGCAATCCACAGCGGCTTGTCAGCGAGCTGGCGTTCACTTCCCTGATGGGAAGAGTTTCAGCAGCACTGTTGCGAGAACGGAGTTAAAACTGCACTGGCCCCTGCTCCAGCAAGGAAACCTGCACTGTAATGAAAAACAAGACGAGACACCGCGTCTTTCATCTTTTCCCAATTTCTCTCTCACATAAGGAACGGATCTATGCTGCTCATCCTCCCTGAGGCAGATCATCTCTGCCTCTCAACTGGGTGACTCTGCACGCTTTCATAACAATAACCCCGTGGCTGATTCAGCTGCCCGCCTCAAACCAGGTTCCACCATGGCAGCCCCGGTAACGGCGAGCTCCCCACCACACATCCACCAGGGAATGTCTTCACGAAGCTCTTCTGCCCCTTCACCCTCCTCCCGGGGTGAACTCAGCCCTGGACATCGCGCAGTTCCTGTGTTCTGCCCCATGACCTGTCCCAGTTGTCAGCTGGGTTTGACCAAGCCCAAACCAGTGCTCACCACACCGAGGCATTTAAGGGACTGGCCAACACCCAGTTCAACCTGTCCTCCAGATCTCCACACCGACTCCCTTCTGCTCCTCACGCTGAGGGCCACGGGGCTCAACCACTCTCGGAGAAATGGCTGACAAAATAAACAAGGTGCAGAGGCAACAAAAGAGGTCACATTTCACCCGATCCCGAGCCTGAAATTTTATTGCTTTCTGGTGACATCCAGCAGTGCAAATAACCCCATGTGCATGCGAGCGGAGCTCAGCAGCACCCTGGGCACCCTGCTCCAGCTGACCCCGTGTGCACAGAGCGGATCAGGTGGTCTCGGAGGTCCCTGCCAACCCCAACCCTGCTGCCATCCTGTCTAGTCCTAATCCCGGTTTTAACCCCACGTTTCTGCAGGAGCAGGTGCATAACGCGGGAGCAAGATGTCACAAACCAGTCCTGTGCTGGGCCAGGTCTCCGGTTTGCTTATGCTGTAAATCTGTAAAGTTGCAGCGTGGGTCCTTGACACGCTCTTCGGATTGACCTCTCTTTTTTGACTTTGGAGGCTTCCAAAGCAGGGCGGTGTGAGGAGCCGCTGCCGGCCCTCGCAGGCCTGGCCGAGGGAAGGCAGGCCCTGGCCGCGGTGTTTACACAGCTGTTTGCGATTGAGCCGGCTCCCAAAGCTCCGCATTCTTCATCCCATGCGAGCGCTCCGCTCGCTCCCGGCGCCCCTCGGAGAAGTGTGACCAGAATGCAGAGCGCTTATTTTGTAACACCGCGGTGTGATGTGAACACAGCCATCTGAAATAAAGCAACTTAACCTCAGGATAACACGCCGACACGAAGTTGCTCACACAACTGCTGCTGGAACTCAGAGCAGAGATACACCCAAAAAAACCCAACCCTGCTAATTCAGAAACAACTGCAAGTATGGACAAAACCTGGCTGGGTGAAAGGATAATTGGCCAAACAACCCAAACCTTCCAAATTACTTAAAACTCACATTAAATACGCAGTCACAGTTTGTCCATAATAAATCCTTGAGGGCAGAAAATAATTGCAGAGATCTGGAACTGTTCTGTAAAGTGAGAGGCCAAACTAGGAACGGGCAGAGGGCAGCAGGCAAAGAGACGAGAAAGCTTAATTCCATTGTCTGAACCAAGCAGCCTTAGAGCGAGTCTGGTGAAAGGGAAAAGAAAGTGACTGGTTCTCACTTGAGCCTGAATCAGCCAGTTCCCACCCCAAACAGAAAAAGCTGACGCTATTGTAACTGACATCAAAACTCTCAGAATAGCACCAGTTCATAGCAGAAAAAGCCAAACCTCTGCCAAAATCTGGGCAAGTGACACTGCTGCCTGCAAGGGATTTACTGTCTCGACGTTACGGCCATGAGGGACGGGCAGGGGAAGCAGGAGGACCCAGGAAGGTCTCCGGGGTGTGCTGAGCCGTGGCTCAGCCCGTTACCAACCCGGCCCCTTGTCTGGGAGCGCGGACGGCAGGAACGCCGCGATCTGCTGCCATCTGCCCGCAGCGCCCTGCGGTGCCAGGCCGAGAGGGCAGTTATAAATGTGGCAGGAGGAAAAGAAAATATGCGTAAGAGTTGTGCAACACTTCAAAGGGCATCCTGTACGAATGCAGGTGTGCTCTGAGCGGATTTTTGGAAGCACATTCTCCCTATTTGCTTTTGGGAGAGCGCGGGTGTCGGGCCCAGGCTGCCTGCGGGAAGCGGCTGTGGGCAGGAGCAGGGTGGGCACCACCGGGCGCTGCCCCTCTGCCCGCCCCGGGCACGCGCCGTGAGGCCGCCGTTCCAGAGGGAAGGGATCCCCAAAAGTTGTGACTTTTTCAGAAATGCGGAGCCTAAGCAGTGTCGTGAGCCAGCGCCAAAATGGGTCAGACACGTCCAGACCAGGGCAGCGACATCTTCCAGGAGACTGTCTGCTGACACCGTCACTTGCCACAGCCAATCCCTAAAAACTCTCATGAAAAACCCAAATTTGGGCAGAGTGGGGCTGGCAGAGCCGCGTGGCCCCGGGACGGGGGGCAGCCCTTTTCGAGCTCTCGCCCTCCCACCCACAGCCACCGTTTCATAACTCTGCAGGCTCCAGCGAGGCTTTGCCCATTTTCATGACAATCGGGGCTCTGTTGTGTCGACGCAGTTTGAGACATCGGCCCCTTTGTGGCACGAACAAAGTCCGGGCTGCGGATAACAAAACTGAGCACATCTCGGCGCTGAAGGTGACTAAACCCAGAGCTGCCTCCACACACCCGAACTTGCCACGGACCGAACTAAAATACTGAAGTGGATTTGATTTCAAGCAACAAATAGCGCATAAGGAAATACCAGAGTCCTGGCTTTGTTGTTATTTTAGCGACGCCCGGTGCCGCTGGCAGCACCCCTGCTCTGCACCGCCGGCGCTCCGGAGCCCAGGCTCAGGCGCAGCAAGAGGGGAAGGACACCCAGCGCCCACGTGCCAGGACCGAGCTGGTTTGCAAATGTAGCTGAATAAATGTTATAAACTCAGATTAACGCATCTCAGCAGCCTCAGTACTGCTGACGTTACCCCTCTCAGCCACTGCAGCAAGAGAACTGGTTCCAGGTAAACGCAGCACATGCTTTCCCCAAAAACTCTATTCCCCTCACTCTGTGTATACATATATTTCAGAGAAAATTAAAAAAACCCCAACAATTAAATGTTTAGAGAAGCTATGGAAGGAACTGCAAGAAATGGTAATAAATATCTGCCTGACTTCTGAGAAATCCTGTGGTAACCGTTTAATAACTGATGGGGGTAATTCCTCTGCTCCCCAGCGTTAAACGCACCAGGAATGTGGTGTTAATAATTCTGGTGAAGGTATTCACTTGGGGCACACAAAATTAACCATTTTCCTCCTTCTTACTATTTCGATAGGTCATTATGCAAAATGAATCCTTCCATCAATTTCTGGTTTTATCTGTTTATTTATATTTTTACTTGCTTGGCTACTGAATTTGCTGTCGCAGTCTACTGAATGGCTTTCAAGAAGCGTTTCATTGCATCTCGCCTGTGGGGTGACAAACAGCGCGGCCCAGCTCTGTGTAACAGGAGAGAGCAGGGGGGAGGTTAAGGGCTCCTTAGAGAGGTCGCCTTCAGAGAAAAAAAGGAAAACAAATGGGATTGTAGGCATGAGGAGTATATGGTTTTACTGCCTTAGTGGGCAAGTACAAGAAAGGAGAATTGCAAAAGGAAAAGCTTTACATTTCTATGAGCAGGCAATCGAGCTCCATTCTAAACCCTTCACAGAAAGTGCTTCCCTTCCTACGGGGTGACTCCATCCCATCCTGGGAGTGCGTCTCCCGTAACTCCCAGTTAACTCCAGTAACCCGAACGGGGTCACGTGGCGCCAGGTCATTCCGGAAAATGGGGCGAAGTCCTTGAGCTGGGCGACAGTGGGACTCATGCACCCTCCTCCTGTCCTCCTGCAGACAGTTGTTCCTCCCGTGGGGCCAATATTCCGGCACAGAACCCCCGGTGTAAAGACCGGGTGCAGCAGCGGGGCTTTGTCCCAGCGGATCCCACCTGCAGCCCCAGCGCCCCCCATGGACCCCCGCGCGTGCCCGAAGGAGCAGAAATCTCTTCATCCGAACCTACACGGGCCCGTGCCTGGGCAGAAAACGTTTAGCAGGGCGTAGGAACGTAGGTCAGAAGGCAGAGAGTGTCTCCTGGATCTGAAGAGGCAGGAAAAGTTTTCTGCATCCAAGAGATAAACTGAAAAGCCGAAAGATTATTTCAGGCCTGACTTACAGACGTTGCAGTCGTACCAGCTACACCGTCTGCTGCAGCTGATGGTATTTTTAATAATAATAACAACAACAGACCAAAGTTTGTTATTATAACGGTTGTTATTGTTAACGTCCTGAGCATTATTTCCAAATAGGCAGCAACAATTGCTGGTATCTCCAGAAAAAAAAAACAAACCAGTGAAAGGATATTTCCTCAAATTTCAGGTCAGATGGCAAAACAAACAGGAAAAAACCTTCAGAATTGAAAGTGCCGATTCTGTGCCTGCATCGGACACCCAGTTAGGACTGCAGTTGCTAACGCGCTGCTTCAGATCATCGGGCAAATCCTGTCTGTGAGGTAACCGGCACCTCCTGCGCCCCGGCGGGACTCGGCAGAGGGGACGGGGAGGTGAGCGGCTGGGGCCATAGCCAGGGCTGGCTCCAAGCGAAGAGAAACGCGGAGAGGAAACATCGACAGCTTCTCATCCTTGGGACTTACAGCCAGCTTAAAAAACGCGCTACCCTGAAGCCTCACTGCGCTCAGGTGAGATGGGACCCTGAGCGCGGGGGCACGGCGCACCCCGCGCCCCCCCGGCCCTGTGCAGGGGCTCAGCCTGCCCCGTGACCACTGCCCGCCTCCAACGGGCTGTTTCCCGCTGCTACGGCACCGAAGGGCCAAGTTTTCCGACCGCTGTCCCTCACCCGACGGGAGGCCCCAGGCTGACGGCCGGACAGGAGAGGGCAGCAGCCGACAGACGGACGGACAGACAGAGGGACGGCGGCGGGGGGCAGGGGGTACCCCAGGGGCACAGCAGGCCCAGCTGCATCCTACAGACGGTGATGGAGCGGCTGCGGAATCTGCAATGTGCCCCCTCAGTCACACTGGAAAGCCGAGTACTACCCAGATTTTAAAATCAGGTTTTACTGTGCTCAACCCCCCAGCGCTGGGCTGAGCTCGGGGGCGAGAGCTCTCCTGGCCACCTGCGCTGCCATCGAGGGCTCTGCCACACTCTCACCTTCCCGGGGTGCCCCACGGATGAGCGGGGCATGAGTCCCACGAGCAGGCTGGTTGGCCCTTTGGTTTTCTTTTTACAGCAATTAGCTTCTCTGTTATTAGGAGGAGCTATTTAAAATGCCCTTTTTTGGCCAGTCTTCTTTGAGGATTACATTTAACTTGTTGAAGCTTGTAATGTTATTTCCTTGTTTCACAAGAAAATGAAAAGCTGAACAGAAATGTCCTTCCAGAATTTACAAGAATGAGAACAAAGGTATGGCGGAGCTGTCTGGTATACCCCGACCGTACCCGCAGACTTCCCTTTTGTTCCCAGGTAACGGAACACATCCATTCAGAAATCAGCATATTCCAGGGGAAAAAAAGAACATCACCAGAACGCCCAGCTTCTGTGAGAACCTCTGCCAACACCTCCTCAGCTTGAAGACTGCATGATTTACACCCTTCAACACATCTCACCATAACCATCTCTAAATCACAATTACTTCCTGAGATGATGTCAAGTTTAAATGAAGTTTTAAAATGTCAATCTACGGAAAATATTTTTATTAGAAACACGAGGACAATTAAGGAAAGCGAAGATGACACTGGACAACAAGGCAGGCAAAACTCCTGTAGTTAAAAAAAACCCCTTGTGTAAATTCAACCTCCTTTCCAGAGGGAGTCGAAGCAGTAGGGAAGGACACCCAGCACAGCAGAGGGGGCACAGTGACAGACTGTGCTTGTAATGTTATTTCCTTGTTTCACAAGAAAATGAAAAGCTGAACAGAAATGTCCTTCCAGAATTTACAAGAATGAGAATAACTTTGAATTTATTTAAATTTTACAGCGGAGAGGGGTCAAGGCCAAGCCTAGCTGCCTGTGGGCATGATTTTTCTGAATCCCCTTCCGTTGTCCAGCCATAATGTGAAGCATCCAGCCCAAAACTTCATCGGTGGCTCCTTCATCACTTCTAAGTTTCTGCTGCTGCAGATGTCAGGACAACGTTCCCGTAAACCACACAGGTTGTTCTGCCTCCAAAGTGGGATCCTTAGTGTAGAGCAGGCAGAGTGATTTCAGTGTGACGCCACAGAGGAGGCCAGTGCTCGAGAAATTAAATCTTTGGTTTCTGTCCAGTCCTTTGGAGCAGGCTGGAAAATCCAGGGCGCTTCGGCATTGCTCCCGCCCTCCTGCTAATACTGCTCTCCCTTTTGAATAGCGCAAGAGCTGGATCCTGAAAAAATAACTGTTACCTCCCTGTCACCCTTCTGCTAAATCTGATCCTAGTCCTTTCCTTCTGAGAAACTCAGTTCTCAGTTTTCACGTCACCTCTACCAGCAGCTCCCAGGCCTCAGATACCACCCACCCCGGAGAGCACGAGGTCCCAAATTAAGACGTACGTGACTGCAAATAAGAGCCAATTTTACCAGACTAACGCTAGGGGAAAAAATCTTCCATCCTCCTCTCCGTTTGTGAAGTCACACAGGGCAAAATATTCACATGCTTATTACTGACAGATAGCGAGGCTGCCACGGAGCAGGGGCTGCTTCTTTGGGTGTACAGACTGAATCGAACATGCAGTATTTAAGACAATTAGGTTTTCAAAGAAACTACACTAAACATTGCTTTCATGTGTAATCAAATTATGTTAAAGCAAACCTCATAATTTAAACCATTCCATTGGTCAGCTCCTATTTGTTTTCCCTGCACCCTCATTTTTGCTCCAGATCTGTCACATTACATTAACACCTTTCCTACTCACTGCCTACAGAAATAACAGCCTTCGACATGCCTGCACAATCCATTTGTCCTGCTCTAATTACTTTTTGACATAGCCTCTTTTGCTGTTATCTTGCCTTTTCTGACCTCTGTCTGTATTAAAGCCATTTAAAACAATCTTTAAACTCGGTGTCTATTGTGATGTGTCTTATATGATACTACTGGAGTATCAGGCAGCAACATTTTGTCGATCAAATATTTCAATCTGTGGTAACGAGATAAGGTACTCGAGGAGGAAAGTTACTACGTACTGGCTACAGCTACAGCCGGCCGTTCACAACGCGAGTCCCCGGGACTGCAACACATTTTTCAGGATGAAATTCCTGTAGTCGTAAAACCGCTCTGCGTAACTAGGTAGCTCAAAGATAAACAGGGTCTTCTGTGAACTGAGGAATGTCCCTTCGTTTCACAAAGGGGGAGGAAGGCAGGAGAAACTGAGAGAAGTGGTCATCTTGCACAAAAAGAACCCCAACAACCCCCAAAGGAATGGCGCGGCAGGAAGAGGACTAGGCAGGGCGCGCCAGCAACGGCACAAATCTCACTCTCCTCCACAGCCGGCGAAGAAACCAAGAATCCCAATATCCCTCTGGTTTCATCTAGCCCATTCAAAAAATGTGTCCTCATTTTCTTTTGTGGCTGATTCACAGAAGATGAGCCTCTGATTTCCAGCTACTTCCCCGGCTGAAGCAGCAGAGGATCTGCTCTGTGCCAAGTGTCTGCTTTGGAGTCAAGAACTTCTTCCACATGGTGGAACTAATTTGTTGGAAATGAAGTTGAGCCCTATGTACATACGTCTCACAATACAGCCTGACTACCTCTTCACATGCTATTTCCACATGATCCAGCCTCATGCTAACTTAATTGGTAGCTAGTCAATATTTTACTCACATTAGAAGATACTTCACAAACCTACATTTGCTCTGGTTCATTTACAGGGTAATTATCCAGTTCACACAAAGTTTGTTCTTCCAGATACAACCAGTAGAGATACAAGCACAGCTCTGCCGGGAAAGCACAGCTCTATATTTTGTCTTCCAGATGACAGCACTATAAAACCGACGGGGGACAAACCCAGAGTCAATTAAAATACATTAAATGTAATGTAACAATGCTATGATTTGTCAGAGCCATCCAAGAGATTTTATTTCTTTGAATTCCTCTAACTCTGTCCTCAGGACATTAAGAGCCCATGAATGTTGTGGAAAGCTCTTCCCACGACACTTCCCTACACAGACTTTTATTTTCCCCTTTTTCTTTCCTGTCAGCAGCCCTGACCACAAAAGCCTGTCTCATTACAGCCTCTAAACATAGAAGGGGCCCATGGATCCAGGACCAGACCAGTCTGCTACTGGGCTGCTCATAACATCCCTTTTTGTGGAGCTCTCGCATCCTTACGTGCCGCTGAATGAGCCGGGGGAAGCGGCGGGACGGGGCGGCGCGGGGCAGAATTCCCAGCTCTGCCTTTGTGTGCCCGTGCTGACGGCGGGGCAGAGCTGGGCACAGACCGGGGGCTCCAGGCTTTATTTCTGCATGATTCTGAAATGCGCTTTTTGATGGAATCCTTTTTTTTTTGATTTTTGTAAAGTGATTATTTTCTTCCTCATTTTTTCGCATCTATTTCTCAACTTTCTTTTTAATCCAGCTGTTTGAGCAGACCTGGGACGTCCATTACCCAAACAGGACTAACTACCAGTAACCCTGACCTCACCCATGTCTGTATTAACCGTGTATCTGAAATCAATGCACCGGTCCCACGGTGTTTCCATGAAGAAGTAACGAGAACATGAGCAGGGCCGTGCTGGCTCAGGCTGTGCCAGCTCCCCGCAAGCCCCGGCCTGGGGCTGGACGGTGGCCAGAGCAGATGCAGAGTAAACAACAAATTGCAGATAATAAAATTGACCCTGCTTGCTTTTTAACTTTTTTTTTTTTTCTTAAGTAAAATTTACATTACTTTTAGAGAAAGACATTTAATTCTCTGTCTAAAATAATTCTCCACGTCCACATCCTTTCGGTCCACCACCAGTGCTCTCCCACGTCCTCTGAAACGCAGCGCTGGCAGTAAAGCCAAATGGCTTCTCTTTACGCAGTTCGTCACCGTCTGGAAGGTTTCTCAGCCTTCGCAGTTCTTTTCAAAACAACCACAGATGTTTTGGGGGCATTTGTGAATTCAGGGTGCATAAAAGTGGTTTATATTTTTAATTGATCCTTTTTAACCATAATCCTACACCGCACCCTGAATTCCCTGACAGGTTCCACTACCGACACCATCCTTCCATCCTCGTTCAGTTTTACGTTTTGTTTTTTCACCTCTGACGTGGGTTGTGACACCGCTACTGCACCACAGTGTTCCGTGTTATCACCTGGAAGCTCAAACAGCTCTGCCAGGGTAGAAGCTGCAGGGACAGAAGAAATTAGCAACACTAAACTACAGCTTAAAAGCAACGAGTAGAGTAAAATGTTCTTGATCAAATTCTCATACTTGCAATTCATAAACACAAGTTATCCAGCAAATTGTATCCGGAGCATCCGCGGTTAATTGGCTGATTTCTTACAGTCTGAGCAGAGGTTTATCCTGAGAAGAGAGCTCAGTGCATTTTTAAGCCTCCACAGGTACCAATTCATACACCCTGCTGGAAACCAATGGCCAGGCTGCTGGGGGAATTGATTCCAGAGGTAAGAAACAAAACCATCCCAAATGGAGCGCCCTGGAAGAGGCGGGGATGCTCACAGAGAGCTGTAGCTGCTTTGCTGTTGATTTCAAACAGAAAGAACCCAGCCCAAGACCGGCATTCGCCGTCAGGTTCTGTTGGACTCAGGACAAGGTCCACAAAGGCTCGACAAACTTTCTAAAGTCCTACATTTCCTTCCACCAGATCCCCAAATGACGTGGAAACCATCTTGAACAGGAAAAGGAGGAGTCTGAGGTGATGCTGTGCTGGAGCCCAGCTGATAGAACGGCTTTTTAAGTAATACCAAGCTTGTGACATCTGATAGCAGGAGCAGGTTAATGCTGGTTAATTACTGAAACAGCGTGTGCATACGGGACCAAAAGTCACAGACCACCAGACCCGGGACCGAGACCGTAGAGATTTCCAACTTTTATGCTTTGCAAGTGAAAAGGCTCCGAGTTCCCCTGCACAGCCGGCAGAGAACAGCACCGCCTCCAGCAGCCGGCTCGGAAGCAGCTGCCTGGCAGAAGTCAGGGACCTTAATTTCTTGTGCAGGAGCCTTACCTTACCCCCGTTAGGACAGGGATTACTTCTTAACAGATGCCTCTAAATTACCGACTGAAGGAATCCACCTTTCTCCGTGACTGCCCAGGGACAACAGCCCCTGAATTAGTGGGGTTGATTTCCCCTCATGAAGCGCGTCCTGAGCTGCACTCTGCTGGAGCGACTCCTCCAGCACTGCACACCCAGGGGGAACACCACGGCCTCCCAGAGCCCGCCGCGGCCACCCCGCGTCTCCTCGCTTCGCTGCGCTGGGACTGTGGGGATGGCAGATCCCCTAACGCAGACAAACCCCGAGAGGATCCGAGGAGCGGGTGCCTCGCCTGGGTGTGCTGCGTCGCACCAGGCAGCCAGCCTCCACGCCTGCCTCCCGCCCTGCCCGCTGGCCCCGGCCGGCCTCGCCGCCTGCCCGTGATTTCCGTAGATGCTCCCGCAGTGCGGCGCGCCCGCGTTTCTCCGGGGGAACCCTCCGCAACGCGAGGTGCTCGAAGACATGTGAGATGATTTTGGAGGAAACGTGTCTGATGCAGATCTGAAATTAAAACGATCTGCCCCGACAACAAAGCCTGGATTTCAGCATTCGATTTCTGAAATTCCAATCAGAGCATATTTTCATGTTGCTTTTTTTTTTTTTTTTTTAAAAGCCTACTGTTTTTTAAAAGTTAAAAATAAAGATCTGCATTAGTGTTTTTAACATACATCTTGAAAACAAGGCAAATAAAAAACTCCCAGTGCTTACCACCAGTCATCTTATCAGCAGAAAATACGGGGCTGTTTGTGCTGTGCTGCGATGGCCTTGCAGCACACGTACTACAGAAACCAGACTTTGCTACTCACAGGATACACTCTTGAAACGTTCAGATTCACGTATCTGAGCGCAGCGAGGGTGGCAGGCCGTGTGTAAGAACAGGCTAAATCGCAAACAGCAAGTTTCTCCCCCAAATTTAGCAAGCTACGCTTGCCCTACGCTTACACAAGCGCATGCACGATGTTACATAAAGGCCACGCTGGAATTAAAACAGTCAATATTGGGTTAAATCAAGAGTTAGGCTTATAGAGTTCTAGAGATACTTATGGCACTTAACAAAACAGAATATAAATACCCACAGGGCGGCAACGCTCTTATTTAAAGCAAAAAAAAAGACATCCATCTAGTCCTGTGTGAATTGTCATCCTGGGTATAAGCCTTGCCGACACGTAATTGCGTTACGGCTTATGATTTGTAACAAAATCCAAACATTTTCCTCATGCCCTCAGACAGCAATCACAGAAGACACCCACACCTTAACGTACACTATCGTGTAGACTGTGAAGTGCTCCGATACAGCCTCAATCCACCCACTAAATTGCTCCAAACTTTTCCTTGCGCGTATTATCTGAAAGTCCGGGGAGAAGCTGCTTTATGCAATGGCAATATAGGGAGTGCAGGGTGACAGTCTAACATGGTGTCCTGCTGAGATCCAAGAATAGCAATGCCTTAAAAGGCAGCGATGTTGAGATCACAAGGAAAAGAGAATTAGGGCACAGCTGTGGAGTTCTGTAGGCTAAAACATAGACTCAATATGTCAGAGAAAATTAAATCACAGAGCTACATGTAATTTCTAGTCTCATTTATAACTTAGCCGTAGCTCTGCAGAACCTGTACTTGGGCCACACATGTGAGTTGCTATGTTTCTGCACACAGAAATTTAAAAAAAAAAAAAAAAATTAATTTAAAAAGAAAAAAATGCAGGGTTTATACGCAAACAGCAATACACCTATGCTTCGAACAATGTTTACGTGCTATTGCAGCTCAAACACAGTTTGATAGCCAGTCTTCTGCCCAGCTCTTGAGGACAGACAGAAAAGCTACCGCACCGCTCGGGAAAGAAGCAGAGCTTGCAGCTTTACCCACAGTACAAAACAAAGGAAAACTAAACCAACACATCAGCAAGCTAAACATATCTGAAAAACGCCCGTGTCTTCATGTGGTTATCAGACTGGGGGGAGAGACCCCTCCTCAGAAACGAGGGCACCAAAACCGATGACAAACTTTTGCAGAGGCTTTTTCCCCCTGCAAAGATGTTCTTTCAGTTTTCACAACAGTATCTACATATACATTTGCAAGTATTTCTTTATGTTGGAAGTCCAGCGCTAGCCTCTCCTCTCGACATTATCCTCTGCCAGTACCCTCTGTTGCAATCTGCGTCTAACTAATGAATTTTGCAGGATGCCCGGGTCTGTAAGCGTCGGGGTGAGGGCTGCCTGCCCTCTCCAGTGGCTTCTCCCCAGCCCCAGACAAACCTCCGCCGGCACCACCACAGGGGTAAGGATGGGGGGCTGTGAGATGGTAGGAACTGCGGGTGCGGGGGGAAAAGATGGCCTTGAGGCAGCGCGGGACAGCCTCTCCCAGCCAAGCTTCGTCCAGCCAGGGAGCAGCGGAGCAGTGCCTCCCCCAGCCCAAGGGGCCAGGCTTTACCTGCCAGGACTTAAATTATCTCTTTAAAAGGCTCTGAAGGACAGGGACAGATAGGAGAGAACAGAGAGGAGAAAAAGAAGCTGGCAAGAAGAGAGCAAGAGACTGATTGGGCATGAGGCATCCACGGCGAGCTTTCCTAAATTACTGGTACTTGAGCACTAACGTGATACAGAACAGCAAGAAAACAGAGGTGGGAAGCTGCACGTAATTACGACTTTGTTTAGCTAAGTGTATTTCCTGTGGAGCTTACAAAGCACGACTGCATGCAAAGCATGCAGATTTGTTGATATCAGCTATCCTTTGTCCCTAAAGAGGTAAATTATACATCTGATTTGTATACAGAACTGAGAAACTGGTAAAGGTTATGCTTGAGCTGCAGGCAGAGCTGGGGACCAACAACCTCCAGGAGCCAATTCCCATGAATTCATGGAGAGAGTTTACAAAGGGCAGAGAGTTCGGCAGCCAGCAGACTGGGAGAAGCTAAAACAACCCAGCGCAGGGCAGCCCGGCCGGCGTCCAGCCGGGGGACGGCGTGCGGGGG
>NW_020799122.1:1106783-1112133 GCF_003259725.1 Athene cunicularia | reverse complement strand
AAAAAAAAAAAAAAAAAAAGCATGACAAACTAAAACCAGGCTCTGTACCTCCTCAGAGTCATGATAAGAGAAATGGAAAATGGAGTGAAAGTATATTTCAGTTTATAAATGGAAAATGGAGTGAAAGTATATTTTAGTTTTTATGATTTTCAACATCATCATCGGCTTTGTGATAATGCATACTTCAGAGCTAATTCTTATGCTCTTTAAGAGCACAGGCTTCATTCATGAAGCAGCATGACAAAATTTCTTTATCCACTTGATGACTACAGAAGGTGACAGCCACCGAGAAAAAGACAGCCACAGGGACACTGTCAGAGTGCTAACCTGCAGCGTTCCTCTCTTTGAGTACAAGTGCTCCCCTGATTACAAGAATACAGACATGCATTTTTCATAGCTGAAATATGGAAACTGAGCCAATTCTTTTGTTATTAATACTGGCAGCATACCCTAAAAAACAAGTACATGCACAGAGTTAGCAGACCCTGTTTCTGGCTCTTCCACTGACTTAGTTTTGGTCTTACGCCTTCATTTTTTTGTTTACTTCATTGTTTACTTCTCGAGTGAGAGAATTCAAGCGACTCCCTAACTCTCAGTGTTGTCAGGATAACTGACTTTGCACAACACGTAGTGTAACTGTCTCTGTGCCGTGCCGTAGTATGAAACACTACGCTGTTTTGTGTACAGAAGACATTTTAATGGTCGTACATGGGAATAAAGGCCCACGTCATTCCACTTTTGAAGGCAATTTTCTTTAACTGAGGTTTTAAAGCCAAGGGGAAGCTATACGCCCAGCGAAGCAGGGGTGAAATCCCCTGGTGTTTGTCAGTGTTCCCCCCGCGCGATGAGCCAGGGGAACGCTGCAGCCAGGCCTCTGCCCGCGCCCTGTCCGACGCCAGGAGCGAGCTGCTGCCCCCGGGGAGCCCGAGGAGGAGCGGGCAGCTGTGGGCAGGGCTGGCGGGGACAGCCCCACCCCACTACCCAAATCCAAGCGTCCTTCCTGACACGGTCCTTCCCGGGTGTCGCTCCTGAAGGTTTGGAATGAGTCTTCATCAATTTCTATCAGTTCTGTCAAAAAATTTCTATCTCCCTCAGTTTCACGTTGATGTTTTAAAATATGAATTTTCTCCTTCCTTTTTCATGCAAAAGAGATACAAATTTGGCTTGAAACAAGACTGCAAAGAGTGTTAAGTAGAGGCCTCTGAACCATGTGGTCAGTACCGAGAATACTTCTCTTTAATCCCATTCTACCTACACTTAGCCCTTTCATCATGCCACTGGCCGGATCTTTTCACTTTGAATTTGCTCTCAAACTGAATCCCCTTCCTTCCTCATCGAGTCAGATGGATTTAAGTAATGACAGCTACCGAAAGGACAGAGCGCCTACAAAGTAACTCCAAAAAATGGGCTCAACAAGGTTTCTTTTCAAGCTTTTCCTTGCTTACCTCCTAGCAGAAGGATGTACAAGTGGAAACAATTTCCACAGTTAATCCCTCTTTGACCCAAAGTAACTTTTTCCAAACTATTTTCTTAAATACTTTGTTTTACAATCTTGTCTGAATGAACTCGACAATAGGCACGTTTCAGCTACCCAAGGAAAGGAAGAGGAACGGCGATGGGGAGGGATAAGAGAACCTCGCCGGTGTGAGCAGCGCCGCGCCACGCAGCAGGGCAGGGGGAGAGGGAGGTTGTGCCGTGCAGGGCTCCGGGCTCCTCTCTCAGAGCCAGGATCTGCTCACGTGGTCACAACGACTCTTGGTTTTCCATGACTTAACTCACACTCTTCACAAGTGAGGGCTGAGGAAAAATAGCGACCCGGAACTTGTACTACACTACACAAAGGATGGCACTTCCACCCCAGACTGAGCAGCAGCAACTCAGGCTCAGCACAGCCCTCAACTGCAGGAACTATTTTGTAGTGAAAAGCAGCACTGGCCTTCACACTGGAGGCTGCTGTAACGTGTTAATGAACTATAATCGGTCAGCAAATGGATGGTAAAACAACGGATCGTTGTGAACTTGTCTGAAGGCCGCTCTTATCAGTTAAGCCCCTTTGCTTTCTCTTCACCCCACTGCCAAACCGCATCCCTGCTAAGAGCCAGCTTTCTAAATACTCTCACGTTTCTCACATACACTTCACCCCTCAGCGAAGTCAACGCTGACGGGGATGACGACCGCAGGGAGCCAGCCGTGCCCCGGTCCCGATGCCGCCGCGGTGACGGGGCAGCCAGCGTTCATCAGAGTGTTTACAAAACAGCAGAGTGCCCCGCTCACAAATCCTGCGGTCACAGTAACACTCTGGATTTCTCTGTAGCTACAATAAAAACAATACAGGGGCAGAAAAAGACAAGTATCCACCATTTAAGCCCTCTCTTCCTTAAGGTATCTTTAAGGACTTGAAGTATCAAGAGAAACGAGACACACTTGACCCAGACAGACGAGTGTCAGGGTCAAGCGTGTTGGATCTGAGCAAACTTACTGGAAGATTCTTCCTTCCTCCTTCCTCTGTCTTGTCACAGCCTTTCTCCAGGACGGGAACTGCCAGAAAGACTCAAGGATAACTGGGAGAAGCTCAGGGGAGTACTGGCATTACCTCTCTTTCGGATGCCTCTACAGATATCCCCTGCGTTTTCCTTTTGGAAAATTTTATGCAGCAAAATAGAAGACAAAGTTGATTCCAGTGCTGTAAAATGGCCTGAGGGTCGAAAACTGTCAACCCCCACGCTCCTCCTCCCAGCCCCATCACAACTGACAGGGTCCTGCAGGGCCCAGCTCCTGCTTGCAGGAACAGCCACGGCAGAACACCCTCGGCCGCGGTGCCCTTGCCTGGGGAGCTTGTTCTCCACCACGGCTCCAGCAGATCATTTCCAGTGGAAAATGATGTTTTCCACAGATTTGGTGAAATGCGGCTTGAGCTTTGCAATCACCATGTACATCCAACTGAACAGGACCTAGTGTTCTGACAAGGAGAGCAACATAATTCCGACCAGCTTCAAAACATTCAAGCAAGTTAACCATTTGAAGATCACCTCTGACGTGGGAGACAGAAAGAGGCAGCTGGAGACTGGGATACGATTATTTTTATCTGCTATGCCAAGACACTGTTTCTTTTTCTAGACCCTAATATTCCATATCTGATGACTTTCATATTATTTCTGCAAATCTTAAAATCCGTTTGCCAAAGGACTTCTGACTCTGAGTTACTAAAGTTTTAAAATTATCACAATCTTGTATCAGGCAGACAGCAGTAAATAACTGCTAATTCAGGATTTCTAATATCCCAAGAGCGCTCAGCTGGAATCCAAACTAGGCTATAGATCTAAATGTTTTTCAATAAAATTTGACCCACTTGTGTAGGTTTTTTTTAAAGCAAGTCTTAAGAATAAATCATTAACAGAAAACAGAAGGATATGACATTAAAAGATTTCATTACTCGGGCACCGTATGGAGCCTGGGAAGTACAGTAGGTCTGTGAAGCCACGCACCGGAGTCTGTAAAAGCTCCTAGAGTTCGGTAGCACTTCAGATGGCTCAAAAAGACCATACAACCCTCAAAGACACTCTTGCAGTTTCATTTTTTATTTTTCAGAAATAGGATCAAAGGTACCGTATGCTTTTCAGCCAGCGCGACCCGTCACTGGCCACTCAGAAGCACATTCACACCCCAGTATGCACCAGAACACGTATTTTAACAATAGTATCAACTGAGTTTTAGAAGAATTGCCGAGTGACTCAAGAAGTGAAAGATAATCTTTGAGAGAGGAGACAGGAAGCTGCCTGGAAACTGGAGAAGTTACGAGAATGGTTATTGTGGGCAGAACGGACAGCAGATAGGAGCTATCTCCTTCACACTCATGACAGGAGGTGGGAACCTCTTCATCCACCTCAATAGCAGCTGTGTGACACTGATACAAGCCTGGGTCACCATTAAAGCAGCATGTTAACCTTTTTTTTTTTTTTTTCCCCAAAATTGCTTCCTTTTGGACAAGTTCCGTGTAACTGTCATTTTTCATTTCATTTTCATTTTCCATTTCTGCATTCATCCAGCCCTTGAGGGTGAATTCTACAGAAATCCATGCCAAGAATGCCCAGAAGGGACCTCTGACCCAGCCCTCCCCTGCTCCGTGTCCCAGGAGGGGCTGCTAATGCCAACATCACAAATGCTCAACAAACCCAAGTTCTACGGGACCAATGAAAGGGCACGAACCGCGTTACTGCTGCAGCACCCTCCTCCCAATCCGTCACCTGCGGCCTCACCGGTGTGTGCTCACTGCCTCGGGGAGCTGGGAATGTCGAGCTGCCGAGGCACAGGAACCCAGAATCAGCAGGAGGGTGACACAGTCATTACTAGAAGTGTTTTAACGGCAGAAAAACACAGAGAGAGAACGACCACGTAGTGTTAGAGAAGGAGAACCTCTCCTATGGTGCGTGTTTCACCTACGGAGCGCAGGTTGGAAGGGACCTCAGGAATCGAGGTTGGAGGCCGGTACCGTGGTCTCCCTGTGTCAAAACGTCCTCAGAGGAGAAAGAAAGGTCAACGACTGAAAAAAGCAAAGACTAAAAACACTGGAAAAGAATGAGAATGAGATGAGAGAATGGAATGAAACATTAACTTCTCCCCATTTATCTCCAGTCTTGCGTTCTCACTGAAAACACGTCACAAAAACCCAGTTAGTGCCTCCGCGCTACGCAGTTCCGTGTTCCCGAGACATCTGAGCGTCTCGCTTTACCGTTCCAGCGCAGAGAGAGGTCACACACAAGTCCGAGGGAACTGCTTTTGAGGTCTGTTAGTCTAAAACCACCGCAACTTGGTGGAATCAATTCATCGTCAGGTGGTCTCACCAGAGGACATGCCTAAAGGCATTTTATTTCTGCCCTGCAATAAAACCGGCAGCCGTTGTTCTTGCCACGCTCCGTGGCAGCGTCCTTCCTAACTGGGACACTTGCAAACCAGACGGGAAGGCGCCTCGATGGCGCGGATCCGTCAGAGGCCGCTTCCCCAACGGGATGGGGCCGGAGATGTCAGTGGGGACCATCCCCGCGACGCTTCCCAGAGCCCGCAGCGCGCTCGAGAAGCGCTGGGACCTCGCTCCGAGACGTCGTTTGCCGTTAAGTGTAAATACGAAGTCGACTCACATGAAATAACGGAAACCTGCGGAGGGGCCGCACCGGGCCGCGCTGCACGGTGACCCACTTTCCTTGTAGCCCCCCAAAATCACTCCCCAGGCCGACGGGAGGCTCGGGGGGGCTGGGGGGGGGATGATGAGAGCAGCCCCCCGACCGTCTGCCGGGACTGGGGACCCGTGTCACGGCCCGCGGGCCCCTGCGTGACCGGATGCCAGCATCGGGGT
>NW_020799122.1:1066668-1106733 GCF_003259725.1 Athene cunicularia | reverse complement strand
AATTAAAAAAAACAACAACAAAACAACCAAACCCTGCCAGAAAATGAACCCCGATTTGCTCCGGTTCCTGCTCAGACCATCGCACCGGGAATGATTCTTAGCGTAACTTAGTCTAAAAAGAAATTTAGCGTGTTTGCTCCCCAAACCATCTGCAGTTACTGTGACGCTGGCACTGGGCTCTGCGTACAATGAAAAGACTCGGTCAACACACGCTCGGTTGTGCTCTGAGGAAAAAAAAAAAAAAACAAACCAACCTTAATTTTCATAAACTTCTCCCTATCGCTTCCTTCGCCAAACCAACTCGTTTTTAAAGCTGCGAGCGGAATTCCTCAACAAGTTTAGAAAGTGGAGGAGGAGATCGTTTACCCTCCTGGTTTGATCCAGGAATGCGAGAGAGCGTTTTTTTAAAAGTTAATAAGTATTAAAAGCCACGAGGAGCATTAAAAAGTGTATTTCAAACTCTTGCGCTTTCCGCGGCCGAGGCGCCGGGGTACAGACCCGCCAGCGGGTTAAGCATTTGCAGCCTCCACGCAGAGCAGAGGTTATTCACATGGCTGTTCGAGAAACTCCATTCATATATCTGACTACCTGGATTTGAATAGAAACCAGACAGCAATTCTTTCGTCCCAGCCACTATTCGCCCCGCTGGACAATAGAGATTTGTTAGCACACAGGCACAAGCCCTGGGACACAAAGCTGGAGGCAGCAGAGATAGGGGGGCTTCAGTGCACAGGAAATTACAGCTTTTGATGCACTGTTGGCAGGTCTGCCGGTTCAGAAAAGCAACATGACTGTGCCATGTTTAAGAGCTCCTTACTGCCATTTTTAACCACCTAGAATGTCATAAAAGCTTTATGGTCACAGTACGTAAAATCACGGAGTCCATATGGTTACTTTTCAGCTGTGGTCGCTGCCCCGTGTCTGGAAGGCAGAAGCATGATCTGGCTGGAGATTTTAAATTCACGTGGGGTGGGGGGGGAATTAAAAGAATTTTGAGGACAGAAAACCTCAAAGTGTTTATGGAAAGCAGCAATTTGTCTCTGAGGCAGCTGATGTCTAGCCTGAGATGTGGTGGTGGTATAATGGACTTCATTTTAATGGTGGCTGTAAGGGGGTGAGGCTGGGCAGCTGATTCCATCATAAAAGGTTCAAGTAAATTAATGCCGTGCATCTCCTGTATCAGTTTGTCTAAGGAGGACATTCTTCAGTTGTGTCAACTTGGCAAATAGCAAAAATAAATAAGAAAAACAAACCCAAGATGTTCAGTGTCTGGTACCTCCCATTTCCCCTACTTTCCCCCCAGTCTAGAGTTAAAATGAGAACTCCTCAGAGACTGGGCTTTAATCCGCTGATTGGAGCCAATGAGCAGAAATTATCAAGATCAGAAAACCAACCAGCGGGTTTTATTAGATGAAAAGCCTGCCCCTCACTGTGCACGGCCCCTCGGCTGAGGGGCGGAAGTCGGTTCAAGCTTCACCCGAAGAGCAGGACGGTTTGGCCTGTTCCCCCTCATTTTCCATAGATCTTACCTCCCCTACCAACTTAGCACCAGGTGAAATACCCAGCCCAACTGGATATTTAGACTCCCAAAATTTGCCCAGGGGTACAGCGCTAGGAGAGCAGCCAGGAGTGTCTCTACATGGGAGTAGGGCCACAGGCACAGCAGGAATGACTTAGCCCTCTTCTTCACCCAGGAAAAACCACGAAACGGAGTGAAATGTGTGTTTTTGTTACGAACTGCAGAGATACAAAGTATGATAAAATACAGAAAACAAAGGCAGGGCTGTTTGTGGCTTTTAAGAGGTTTTTTTATCCATGCTATCCTTGTGACCTCAGAGAAAGGGGAAGAATTTTAGGGTGAGGAAAAAGGGTCCATCTTGGAAGGCACCTGGGAGACACCCGGGCAGACTCGTGCTGATGCTCTGCCCTGGCCTGTTAGGCAGGCAGTGGACTTGCTTCCATTGCTCCTTTGAGCAACACAGGGCAAAAACCGACTGGATGACTAAAACAACGGAGTTTTTGAAAGTTAAATCCTCTCTAAGGTGCTACTTGTAAGATTAAGAAAATATGCCTGTATGTGAGGGACCAGCTTGTGATTTACAGTTGCTGTTTCAGAACATGAGAAGTACAAATGTGAATGTAAATACTTTTCATAGGAGTCAGTTTTGTCTGAAAAAATTATATAATTTCCTTGAATTCTATTCCTGTTGTAGTACAATGGCTTGGGTGTATGACTTCTCAGTAAAACCTAGGTGATAAGAATCAGGCTAGATTACAATCAAGCTACTTTGATTTAATTTTTTTTTTTTTTTCTCTTCGTGCTGGTACTTAAAAACCCAGAAGGACCTACCTAAATTAAGCATTTAAACAGCAAAATTAAAAATATTTTTAATAAAGGTTAAGGATATTGATGGCTTTGCCTACAAAGAACTTTTAGATTAAATACCATGTTATTCTTAAAATACAGCAACCTCTTCTGTTACCTGTAAGACTGCTAATACTTGGTATTCATCTGTAGGCTGATTTTAAAACCCACCCCTTAAAAGTGCTGCCTAAAAAAAAAATATGCTGGTAAATTAAATTCTGCCCTTGCAACTGGGTCTCAGAGTTTGAATACCTGTTAAGCGTATCACTTTGAATGGAAAACAGACCATTAGAGGTTGGCAAAAAGATCTTCTGCCTAATCAAAACAGCCATAAAAGGAATGCCTGGGCATAACCCACCCCCGTAAACCTGCAGACTCAGCTTGGACCTGGGAATAATCCCCTCACGCACATGAGAAAAGGATGCTGGTGGCTGTTCTCGGGTGGTCAGACTTTTTAAACTGCACGTAGAAATAACGGATAATTCAAAAGTCAGTTGTCCCAACTCCGGTTACGGCTATTCCAATAGAAAGTCTATAAAGACTCACAAAAAGGAAGAAACCTGTTAACCACTAACAAACAGACTTGGAAGTTGCAGCTGATGCAGAAGACCAGTGTGTATATAATCTGACTATTCGTTAATATATAGCATTGCATTACAGGGTTAGTTGCCAATAAAAACGCATCAGGTATGCTGAAATCTAGCAGTGCACTTGGCAATTTAACAACAAAAAAAAAAGTGGAATCCTAAGAATTTCATTTTATCTTAATAATAGCAAGCAGATGCTGTAATCATTTCAAAACCACAGTATTGATTAATATCACTCAAAAGTTTCAAACATCAAAAACCCAGAAGACAACAACTGGGTATTTCTGTGTTAAGGACAACATGAAAGCACGGGGGTTTTCATAACAAGCAGCACAGACAGACAGACTGATGACATCACCTTTTTAAATGCATTTCAGTCGTTCTTACTTTCCCTGTACGGCCTGAAAATAGTTCGGACCGTCCGCAGCTGTCCTGAACCAGAATACAAAGAACGAACGTAACCACCGTGAACGAGCACTGCACAGAACCGCACGTTTTGAGTGCCCTGAAGTGCTGCATCTCAATACCAAACCCCTTCTGCGTTCACACTAGTTGTGCCACCTAACACACGCGTGTGCGAGCGACCGCTGCGACGGGCTGGAGCAGAGGCGTTCTGCCGCCGGGCACCAGCTCCCTTTCAGTCTCACCTGCCTCCCACTTGCACGCAGTTTGGTTTTGCAACGCCAGGTTACTCAGAGCTGCGGTTAACGCGCGTCTGACACGAAGGCCAGACTGTCTGAGGTGAGATGCCAAAACGCGATTAAGGGCAGGAGAGCGCTGAAGCGGAGGGGCAGGGAGCGGCGTGCGGGGCACCGGCGTGTCCCCACGGGGCTCCTCCGCAGCACAGCTCACACCCCATCACCTGCGTGTTCCCAGGGCGGCGCAGTGAGCCTCGGGAGCGTCGTGGTCCTGTCTTGTCAAATGCAGGGACATTGAAACAGCGTTGGGGAGGTCCAGCAAACCATAGATTGTCACTCCGAAACATGCCTGTGGTACGTTTACTGATTCTTAATTTGGTAACCTAAATCACTTTATAGTTGTCTTGAAAAGTATCTTGTCACGCGAGCATTCGGGGCTTTACTGCTCGGTTTCTTTGGGGCTAACTGGCAAACCATCCATTTACTCGAGCACATCCGCACACACCCGTCTTCCCTCACGTGCCCGTAGTGCCTTCTGTAAACAACGCCGCAGCCCGAGGCTGATGTCACGAACAAAAAGGATGGGTCTGGTCTATACACAGAGGTGGTCAGGGTTTAACCATAGATACTGTCATCGCCAGTCTCCCCCATTCCCTTACAGTTACAGCTGCACACGTGCCAGTGCCCGGGGGTGTCAGCAGTTTCCATTTACATAATCACGGTGCCTTAAATCTGGGCACTGCTAAATCCTGTGCTTCGAGCCGACCTGACCAGGCCAAGGGAAGGCAGAGCTCTCGCCTAGCCAGATGACATTATACCTTCCCGAGAGTCTGTCAGGGCAGCGGCGTTACAAAATATGATTATACAAGGGGCATGAAAACCCTCCTCTGGAACTGGATGTTATGAATGGCTATTCATATTCAGATTTATTTCTTTAGGTGGAGCCTCAGATTCAGATTTTTTAAGATGATCAACATGTTTGCAGACAAGGCGCACATGACAAATACAGATTCTGGTTATAAAACAGAATGCGTTCAAGTTTGCCGTGTATTTTTCTCTGCTAAAGATTTAAATATCATGTGGCTTTAGCTTTCTTTCTGTTCACTGAATATCAAGGTCAATTAGGAATGATGTCTGGCTAGTACTCTCAGAGCAGATTAGACAGTTGCATCAAAAACTAGGACCATGTATAGGTCATCTGTTACTGTGACCTAGATTTCTGAGAATCTGTTCAATTTGTTTTATTGAAAGTGTGGTACTCTCTCAATTCTGTTTCTCATAGCAAACCTCTCTATAATAGCAGAAAATAGCTTTATTAGATACTTACAGACATTGCTTACTACTTCTGCTAAGACACAAAGAAAATCAAATCCATGCAGCAGACCTGTGCCTGTCATCCATTTAATTTTAAAATAACTTAAGGTTCTGAAAGGCTTATGCCTTATAATCTAAAGCATTTGGTCCACATGCCAAATACTAAGCAATCTGAAATACATAATAGCTTAGCTTCAGCTTTGTTTGCCCTATTTAATTCATTTTTTGCCTTCAGTAGCCAGTGGATAGATGCAATATTTCTGCAGTCTGCTTTGGGAATGAAGAACATACTGAAATACTTGTGCAAAGCGAGGCTATTTTGTTTGTATCATCCGGACAAGCGTCGTGGTGCCCTCGAAGGATGGGTGGTTTGGACTGCTCAGCCTGAGAGCAGAACCAGACTCCCCTCCCAAACCCCCGGTGTTCACTCACCGAGTATAAAGATTCTGCTCTCTGAATTTTGACGCTGTTGGAGTATATCCACCTATGCTTTCTGGGTTGTCGTTCTGAAACCACATAAAAGCAGATAATCCATTTGCAACATTTTATGGCAAATTTCCTCTCCTCTTAATTGTTCCGGTTAGAAAGCAATTACTGAAACATAGATCATGCAAACACACCAGTTTGTTGGTGTAAGTATTTGGGAGAGGGAAGGGGAGGTGTGTCTTCAAATATTAGAAAATATTTTCTAAACACCAATGAGTTCAGTGTAAAAGGAAAACTAAAAAAATAATGAATCCGTTGCGGAATCTGCAACCCAAAGATCAGCATGCCAACCAGATTTTAGAATTACCATCATCATCAGTCTCTGCGGCTTACATAGCTGTGAGACCTGAGGTACAAAACACATCTAGAACAGTTGTGCTCTCATCACACCCCAGTAGAAAAGATAGGTAATACGATCAAACAGCAGTAGAAAGGGCACAGAAAAAGGAAAATGTGCCAATAGATTGAGATCTCCAGTACGTTACTACCTCATAAATTGTCCTTCGTGAATCGGTTCCAGTTTTTTCAAAAAATTCTAAAGCCAGTTCCACCAAGCCATCTGAATTTTTTACTACTTTCATATTCAAAACTTTTATGTGCATCTCACAGCACACTGGGACCAATTTATTTAGTAGGCAAGATAAAACCCAGCAATATTTGGGTGACGTTATCCAAAGATCATTCTTCTAAATGAACATAAGTACATTTTCTCCTTTTTGTTTCACATGATGGCTTCATTTAAATAGGCTAAATGTATAATTCAGAATAGAATGGCCGAGTCCTGCTCACCTGGGGGTCATATCCACATCCATCCAATATTTAAAAGCACACAAAAGCAAAGAAATTAAATATATAAGAGGGGGGAAGTCTTTCTTCCAACAGAATATTTGCCTGGTAACCAGATATGAGACTAGATTAGATACTAGGAAGGATTTCTGTGCAGAAGGGGCTGTTGGGCGTTGGAATGGGCTGCCCAGGGCAGGGGGGAGTCCCCGGGATCCCTGGAGGGGTTGAAGAGTCGGGCTGAGCCAGCGCTGAGGGATCTGGGGGAGTTGGGAACAGTCAGTGTTGGGTAACTGGTTGGACTGGAGGAGCTTCAAGGTCTTTTCCAACCCAGACGATTCTGTGATCTGAGCATGAACCTTTTTCCCCCCAAAAAATCATAGTTATTCTACAAGGGTCTTTGAAGATACTTCTATCTTATAGTTGAACACCTGAAGAACAGTTACAAAGGTGCTGCTGTCTGGCCGAGCAGCATACACCAGCAGTCAAAAGAAAAGCATCACAGGCGTGGCTGAAGTTCTCTAAAGTCAATGCTCTGTGTGTGCACGCTGTAGTTTAGATCATTTGTAAACAAGGCTGAATGAATTCAGTGTGAAAACGTGAACAAACAGCAGTGAAACGTGGCAGAAATTCATCGTCTGCATGGATTAGACCACGTGCAGGATGTAATCGCGTTTTTTCCCCGACAGCAAGGAGCGCTGTACGTTAAGGCCTCACGGTACCTGCTGTGACTAAACAGCAGAGACCAAACCCAGAAAGTGGGAAGCCAGGACCTTGCAAAAGTTCAGTGAGATCAGGGCACTTGTTCCGTGCGTAGCACCGTTCAGCTCAGCCGTACTTCTGAGAGAATAACGCGCTTCCAGCTGAGCCAGACCTTGGCAGGTGATGATAAATCTCCCAACGGCTGGGAGCAGGAGAGTGGGGAAGATGACAGGATGGATCTTCACCTGTCTTTTTCCTGCTCATTACAATGACATTGTAATGTCATTTTCTCTGCTTCAGTTATTTACAGTTATTGGAAGTAAAAATCTTTACTGTACTGACTGTGTCGTGAAATGGAGTCTTACAAGATGGCAGCATAAAACTGACCCGGAGGTGCCGTGCTGCAAAACTGAAAAATAGTGAGATTTGAGAGGTGGTTTTTTAGAGAACTCCGAATCTTGAAGCCTGTCAGATGAGAATTGCTGAGTTATAAAGCTAAGAAACAGAAACTAATTATCTTCAAAGGGAAAGTTATCAATGAATCGGGAGGAGACATTATGATTATGAAAAGCAAATCCTTCATTTGATCCCTCTCCATCCTTACTGCTTCCCAAGCAGAGAACCTAAGCTTTATCCAGCTAGAATTGCTAGCATTCCAAACAGTGAGTCAAATAGAAAAGTCCCCATTAGTCCCCCTCCATAGGAGGACAAAAAAAAAAAAAAAAATCAGTATTTTTATATTGTCGCATGTGGTCAGGGTGTGACCAGGGGCACGCTGCGGCAGTTGACATGGGGGTCGTGTCACTGGTCTGGGGCTGCGGGAAGCACCTGTGAAAGGTCCTGCTGGGGGACGGGGACCTTCCCTGCTGTCGCAGGGCTCGGGGTTTAGTAGGGTCTGTAAAGATCAAGCCATAGAAAAGAAACAAACCCCGGACATTTCTCTCGTGATTACTTTGCAAGATATTTTCCCCCCGTTTGTCAGCTGCACACGTGGGTTCTGGGCATTTCTGCAGCATCTCACATTGAAAAATTAAAGTGATTCCCTGTAGAACACAGGGACCGGGGCAGGCATTCGGGATGAGCCCACACAACACAGGCTTTGCAGCGCGCACGGGCTCATCAAAAACAAAGGAGACCTTAATCCCAAAACCCAGGATTCTCTTTAACGTTATCGTCTCCAGCCTCATTATACATTTCAGGAACAGTAACGAGGGAATCTCAGCTTGACTGTTGAGACTAATAGGAGAACAGAAGGCATTTTCTGCCCTCCCTACCCTGAAAGAGACTGGCCAAGTCCAACTAGTTCCAAGCTCAGAGCAAAAAGGCAATTCTCTGCAACAGAAGAACTAATTTTTGCAGAGACTGTCGTACTGATGACTCTGCCAGCAATTTCTAAAATGCTAAAAGGCAGAAAATAATCTCAGTAACGGAATCATCTGCAGTTAGGATCATTTCCCTCCTTCCCGAAACTGAGGCACAGGAACTATGCCTAAACTCACAGCTAATGGGAAATGGTTTTGATCTTCACAGAGACGGGGTTGCCAGCCAAGTAGAGCAGTCGGCATAGGAGTATCTTCTGAAGCAGTACTTACCCTAAATTCACCACCATAATTAATATAACGCGTCCTAGGTCTAGAGCAACACAGTGTTTCAGCGATGAAGAATTGTTAGCATGTTTAATATACCAAAGGAGACAACGTTATTTATATCTCCAGAAGCTGCTTACCCAGCATTAGATATGTCAGGGCATAGTACAACTGCAGGAATTCATCAGGAGGACACCTGAGATTCCTCTCTATTAAAAATGATGGATCTAATATAGACAATAATCTTCTTGGCAACGAATGTTATCTTAAAAGATGGGGGATAAGAGTTCACAGGGAAGCTGTGCAAATTCATGAAAAAGAAAAATGCACTCATGGTTACTGAAGGCACAGAAGCCTGTCTCCAGAAGTCTGTGTGTGTGTGTTGAAAAATGTCTGGAAGACAGGAGACGATTAGTAGGAAATATGCAAGTTTCTCCTCCTTGTATCCTTTTCTAAACATCCATTAGCCACTGTTTTGATTTTATCTTAGAGACAGAAGTGCTTTATTGATTGCAGCCAACAGCTACAATTCAATTGTCGTCCCAAACATCAAGGCAGTTTTTTCCCAACAAAGACAATTTCTGAAGTTATGTGAGATGAAGATACACTATTATTAAGACATCCTGGGCTGAAGTCGTTTTTGTTCCATGTACGCTGCAGGTACAAATAGCTCATAAATGCAGCTTGCTCCAAAAGACACCCCTACTGGGTCTGTTCAGAAAAACACCCCGCACAGCACCCTCGGGGTGCTGGAAAGCTGTCACTGTCCTCAAGAAGCTCCTTATCTCCTCCCCAGTGTGCCTGGGTGAAATTGTACTTAGTCCTTTGGAAAATCTGGTGAAGAGACAGGCGGGTCTTGCGACACTGTGCGTCTGATCCCTTCACCTTACACAAAAACAACTTTGGAGACAGGATAGCGAGCTGGAGTCTAATCCAGTATGATCAGTCCTGTGTAAGTAGGTCAGTGAGGAAGCTCCTGACCATGGTAATGTCTTCCAGCCCCAGCCGCCCTTCTCACCACAAGCAGATTTGACAGCTACTTCCTTTAGCAACTACGGGGAGATGGAGGGATCGATTCCGAGAGCTTGAGTGTTTGTTCTAAAAAGGTGAAGCACATTTTGTTTAAAAAAATACAACTATTTCACTATTTCAGTGGCTTGGAGAGAGTTGGGTAAAGTGCTTAAAAAAATAGAGGGCATCTGATTACTCAGCCTGGGATGTCAGATTGCAAGAACATCCAGACTAGCTTATTCATAAATGCCTTATTTTAAAATACTACCATGTTTGGCAAAAAGAATAAAAACCAAAATAATTTCCCTTTTCTGCTAAAGTCACTTGCTAAGACGTAGTCCAGTATTTTCCAAGGAGGGTCTAATACGATTTGTTTTGTTGCAAAATCACTTTCCTGTAGTTCAAAAAAACCTTTCCACTCGTCCATATGCTCTTGAAACAAAAGTTGACACATCCAGTTTCTGAAGAGCGAGCTAAACCATTTCTCCCCGCTAACACCCATCTTCAAGGTCCCGTTTCCCCCCTACAAAGCCAGACCCCTTCCCAAGCCCACGGCAGTGTCGCTGTGCTCTAACTGGCTCCTTTGCGCGTGTAAAGATTGTAACCGACAGGACAAAAACTCCCCAACCTTCGCTGGTTTGCTTCCGAGAACTTGATTCTCCTGGTGCCAGTCTTTCCGATGATGTAATTGCTCTCCGCTCATCTTTTCAGAAGCCTCCAGCTCAGTGATGTCCTTAGGGCAGCCTGTACCAGAACTGGACAAAGTATCATCTCAGCGGTTTCAGGAGAACTAAATGCAGATGTAGCAGCCTCGATTCCTATGCACTATTTCATTGTTTGCACAGTAGTAAAAGTCAGATTGTGCACACACATGCAGTTAATTATCTACTATGGCAAGCACTGCTTCACACAGTGGAGCCCTTTATGTTCACACATGGTCTATATTCCTTGTTCCCAAACATGTAACTTTGACTGTACCAAAGCATTCATTTATGCTTGATTTATCTAGAGCTCCAAATTTATGTCACTTTTCCATCTAAACCCCAAAAGGTGCTAACATCTGATACTGTGCTTCTCCCAGGCCAGTAACAGCAATGTTTCAGGACGTGGCAAACAGTCACTCTAAGACTGTGCCAACTTGATCAAGTTCCCACTCAGAATTGCATTGAGACCTACCCGTTTGTCATTTTTTAATCCTTTTAACATTTGCCACAGCAAATTTGTATCATACCAGTTTAAGTTGTCATATGGTATTAAGTCAAACGCCTTAGAAAAGTCTAGGGTATGTTGCATCCACAAGCAGGCTTGTCGACTCAAAACGAGATCAAAATAACTTGATAAGTCCTCCATAAATCACTGGAAACTGGTATTAACAGCATTTCTCTCAGGTCCCAGGAGAGCTCTGCATTTATTTTCTCTAGGATCACCATCACAGCACTATATGGAAGAGACTGGTACCTTTGTTCCCCGATTCCATGTATTCCCAAGACTCGTCAAGTAGTAGTCCAAGGAGCTTTTGGCCAGTTAAAAAAAAAATAATAATCTGCAGTGCTAACTGTAGAAGACTGATGAATCTGAAGTGTTTAGCCATGGCATTGCTACTTAAACGCTCACCCAAATTTCAGTGAAACAACAATAACTAAAAATACATCCTCTTGTCTCCCTCTTGCCTCATCAAGGTGCATTTGCATGGTTACACTGCTGAAGTCATTTACGTCTAAGAAGAAAACACATTTTTATAGTACAGTTGAAGCTTGTTACAGGACAAAGTAAACATGCTTACACATGGCATTTCCATGGATGCTTCGAGGCTGGCGCTCGGACCGTGTGCTGTGTGCTGGGCACAACCTTAGCCCCGATTTCCATACGCCGGGGCTGCGCGCCTCCCTCTTAAGTCACAGCTATAGCTCGGGGGGTGGAAGGGGAAGCGTGGCTCTTTTACTACCAGATGCATGTATTAAATTCATTTAGTGACACTTCAGGGCAGTGCCGTTAGGATTCCTGCCCTGCTATAAATAAAAGCCTTCTTGTGAGGAACTAACAGAATGATTGAATTAGGGTCTAGGAATTGTTCAGGCACCATAAATACATAAAGCACCAGAAACATCCACAAAATTAACTAAATCCTGTGCCCATACCTCAATTAACAGGTTAACCTTTCTCTTCCAGGGTTTGTATGCATATTTTGAGGAAACCATTTTCTTCATATAGAAACCAATCCTCTCCACTGTAAGTTGAAAGAAAACCTCATGTGCTCTGAATCTACAATATTTTCACTGTAAAGTTCTGCTTCAGCAATCCACTGCCTCCCCAGTTCCCGTCATTCCACTGATGACCCCACGGGGATTCCAGTGTATGAGGTGTTCCTCGTACAGTGCTAACAGAGTTGGGCTTTCCCATGTCCCATGGTTGACTGCCTTGAGCATCTCGGGAAGGTGTCGGGTCCTCTTAATGCTTTTTCCACGACAGAAAAATAATAATTAGGCAATTACAATAGAAGTGGCATCTATCAGCTACAGGCTGGTTACAGTGCTTCCTAGGCAAAAAAAGTCCAAGAGGAAGGTATGTTAAAGATTCAGTGCAGATAGTAACTTCTGGGGTGTCAGACCAAGCTAAACAAGCCACAGAATAACAACCTCAACCAGTTCCACCATACTAACACACACAAAAAAAAAAGAATTAAATTTCTTGTACTGTTGGCTCGGGCAACAGTCATTCAGTCCAGGCTTTTCTAACTGCCCTCTGCTCACCCAGCTCAAAGCTGTCGCGGGTGCTTTGCTCCCCACTGTCGAGGCTTCCGTTAAGCATCAAGACACTTCAGTAGCGAGCCAAAAGGGAAGAAAACAGATGAAAAAATACATGACCTGCTTTGTGATAAACACAGGCAACAATAAGAGAAAGTGCTAGGAGTATGTGGAAGAGAAATCCTGTCTCCGTGCTCGGAGCACTCTCAGCTTTCAGACGGCTCCTGCTCTGACGGGGCAGGCGATCCTCTCCAAGTCTCCTTACACTGCGTAGCTGTATACACATGGAGGTGCATACAGCACCCCCCCCCCAGAGAGAGAAGGGACTTGGAGAGGGAAAAGAGAGCGTGGATTCTGTATGCAGTTCTAGGGGTAAAGCTTCCAACAACAGAACGGTTGTGAAGATTTCACCTTTGTCCTGAGCCCTGTATATAGTGGCCAGTTAAACCGTTCCAGAGAATTATTTTCTAATTTCAGAATCTGTCCAAAAATCTAGCTGGTGGAGAGCTTTGAATTTTGCAGGAGGGAAGGAACGTGCAGACAGGATATAAAAATAACATGTACAGTTTGTTTTTAACATTCTAAAAATTCAAGCTCTCAAATGATGAAGTGAGAAGATGAAAGTTACCAAGTTGAAGGTCAGTGGCGGTACAAAAGGAGGAAGTAGTAGTGACCTGCGGGGAAAAAGCCTTTCTCACAGTGTAGTTTAAATATAAACACACTGGTTTGGGTCGTTAAAACCAAAATTCCATGCTTGACTTGAACTTAGTTTCCTTGATTTATGTTATACCTACGACTTGTCGTTACCCCTCACACTGGGACGCTCATGGGGCTTAACACCCAAGGTTGGGCATTGATTGTTATTAATTCAAATTTTCTTTGTTCTTTTCACCAGCTCCTACTTGAAAAAGATGGCAAGGAAAAGGTGAGACTAATTTTCAGATAATTCTTTTGATTTTCTGTATCAGTCGGTGTTTAATGATACCATTACTATCGGTCCATCAGCAGAGACTACAAACTGTATTCTGGGAGCAAGCTCATCTCTCAGACAGCTTACTCACTACAGTAGATTGTTTCAAGGACTTCATTAGACAATACACTTACTGTTAAGTTACGTGTATCAGCTTGGAATATTCAGAGACACTTAACAGTCCCTATGACAAGAGAAAAATACTCTGAATTAAAAGCAAGTCTCTAGGATTTAAGTGATAAATTATCGCCACTAACTCTAGCCTTCACTCACAGCAAAGTTATTTCAGATAGAGCAGCTGATTTCATTTTTAACAAGCTAGCTGCAAATAATTCCTCTCCCTCAAACCATGTAAGCCAGGTGGAAAAAGTGGAGATAATTAGACAGATGCAATAGAGAGATTTAAAAAGTACAGATCCCTTTTTCCACTTTTCAGGGTAAAGACAATGCAGTTCATTTATTCTAACCAGTACGTTCTTCAGCAGACGGTCACGTATTCAGTTTGAAACCCGCAATTAAGCTGTTCCAGTAACGTCCTAGATCACACTAAAGATGACCCGAGGCTCAGGACTCCTCGTGCAGTGGCTCACTGGGAGCAGGGTTTCCCACACCCTGCACTCCAGGAAGAAGTCCCACGCTAAATGCCTCTGTCACCTGCCCAGGTACAAACTCACTGGTGGTTCAGCGATGCCCCTTCCTGCTTTCAGCTGCCACAGACAACTCTGGAAGATTTTCCTGCGAGTTTCTTGCAGCGCGTAGGGCCACGACATCTCAGCAGCGCTGAGTATCAGACAAATAAGCAAGGAGAGGGAAGAAACCGTTGGGTAAGGCGTTTATTCTGCTGCCTGCCCACCCGACAGAGAGGCTGGGAGCATCCCCCCGGCTGCAGCCGATACAAGAAAGGTTCTAGGGCCGAGTTAATGCAGTTGGAGTCGGGCAACTGAGGCAGCATCATGGCCAGCCCCCATCCTGCTCGCCAGCAGCTCTGCCCTGCGAGATGTTCCTGGCACTGAAGGGTCACCCGAGTCCCGCTGAGGATCTGTGTGCCTTAAAGCAGCAGCACAGAGAAAGCCGCTAAACACCCACGGTCAGGAAGAGAGGGGAGAGGAGCTGCAGAAACACAGACTTTACGTACCCCGGTAAGAAGCAGATCTCTCCTGCTCTCGCTTTCATTGGTTTGCAGTTACGGGCGCCCCACACACTATTTTTTTGTCTTTTTAAAGTGAACTTTATCAAGAAATCTGAAACATTCTGAACACCCCTAGCGTAGCTATTTTGAATGTGCATGTCCGCAGGAGGAAAGGCTTTTTCAACGGCAATTCATACTCAAAGCTCTTGTAAGAAACACCAAGTCAACTTCGCATCCATAACTGTAGTGTTACACTTCTGCAATTCATTAGTCCTCATGGTTCCATTCCGTAATTAAAATACTTGCAGTTTAAGACTTTACAATAAAGAATGTGCAGTCCTCAGCAGTGTTTCCACTGCTAGTCTATGGAAAACATATGCATGGAAAATATGTACAGTGCATGTATACAGCCATCTTTGGATAGCTTCAGTGAACATTCAACGCTGTCGGTGAGTTTGAGAACTAGAAAAACCATCGACCGTTGACTGTACCTTGAGGTTTATCACAAACCCTCTGTTAAATGGAAAGCTTGAACCTTCCTAGTTTTTCACATATGGTTGCCATTAACAGGTCATGATTTACAGATTATATTAAGAGCTACAGAGGTTGAGTTTTTCCAGTTCTACTTTCTCCAAAAATGAATTGGTGTATAAGAAATGTTTGTTTTCTCTTTAAAAAAAAAAATTTAAAACTTTATACTCGAGTAGAATTTCTGCAGAACAAAGCATCTGAGAGTAATGGAAGGTTTTGTATGGGCAGCGCAAAAGCAGTAACGTATCCACACCATATGGTCTACTTGGAAACAAATCTGAGCATGGTGTATGTTCAAAATAGCAGAATACAGATCAGGAGGGAAACCTCATTTCCATTTGGGCTGGCAACTTGAGCTTCGCTGGAAAAAGCTTTGGAATGTCAGTTCATTTGCTCACAGGAACCTGCGCTCGATTTCAGCAGCTGCTCACCGGGAACGCTGGCCGAGGACCGGATCCCTCCCAGCAAGGTCCAGCTGCTCCCGCGACTCACGCTGTCGCATCCCAACTAGGCAAGCAAGAAAACATCCTTCCTTTCAAAGGAACGGGAAGCCAGACGCCCAGGCACCTCAGCAATATCTACACGGCCCCCTTCCTATCCCACCTGGGCGATGAGATGCTCTAACAGCACGTGCCTTGACAAGGCTGCAGGCAGTGGTTTTGCCCCCACAGGGACTGCAGAACCCATAAAATAAGAGAAGACTCAAAGCACGTGCCAGGGAAGGCTGTCTCGAGCTGCTCTAGAAGAAGAGATCGTGTACAATTTTACTTCTGTAGACAGTCACAGATGGGCAGCACTTAATGGATACCTGTCTCAGGAGCAAGAGAAAGCACAGGCTCTTAGAAGTTAATGCTGTTCCCTTCAAGCGTATGACCTCATGGTATTAAAATACCAAACCATGTCAGTAGAAGGTGGTTCAGCTGGTCGTTCCCTCCCCATCAGAGCCTTCCCACCGTAACGCAGGTCTGACCACAGCCAAGAAGCAGACTCAGGGAGGACATAAATGCTTTTGAGCAGGATGTCTTTCATACTGGTGTAATGTGAATACTTCTGGGATGAGGCCCAGCCCTGAGTTAGAGGATGATGTGCTGCTTGAGAATTTTTGGAAAATAATTTAAATGCAAGAATAGGGAAGATTCAGTGAACGCGTCGTTTTCAAGTCCTTGGGGTACACAGAGTCAAGAACCATATAAACTACAAAACAGATACAGCAGATTCTTGTGGTCAGGAATAAATGGAATAATCAAGTAAAACAAAATCACCTTTACCAAAAAAAGGCAGCTTATATCTTATTTTTAATGTAGTTTCTAAATTGAAGAATTTTTTTTCTACTACTCTCCCCATGAAAGTGTACTTTCTAGAAGTCACCAAGATTTTAAGAAGCCCTGAAGTAATTCTCTGTCCTGAGGTCAAGACGACTGCAATACTGATGTCCCAGGTGAGAACACGGTAACGGCGGCGTGGTCCGGAGGGCCAGCACTGCCCACCTTTAGTGTCTAATGGCTGCAATCAACATTCATTGCTGTCGGTGGGTTTTCATTTCTATCAACTCACTGATCAATGAATGCAAACTGCGGACCAGCTAGCTAAGAGACTGTGCACTCACAGAGGTTTTTGCTGAAGCAGCACTGTATTCAAGTTCTGCTTGCCAGTACCCCTGTAAAGCAGGTCCGTGGCTCTGCCGTTATCTCACCAAAAAAGTTCAGGACATGTCACCCAGCTCCTTCATGAGCATGGGTGCTCGTTGCCACCCGACAGCCACCCTGAAGATTAACATCCTACAGAGCAGTACATTCGAGATAGAATAAGTAATCCTTGTAGAAGAGCAGACGTTATAACAGGACACAAACAGCTTGAAGCATTGCAGGCACCTCCTTTTGTAAGAACAAGCTCCTCTTCAATTTGATATTCAGATTGAGAGCTTCTACAGCCGTGCAAGAACAATCCTGCCTCCCAGACAGTGCAGTGCGTTGGGCCCCCACAAATCCACGAACCCTGTCTGTCTGCCAGGCAGGGGGTGGTGGTCTAAATACAAGAAAATCACAATCCATCCTCAGCGTAGCCTGAATGAGTCCTCCCAGGCATTTATCAGCTTCAAGAAAAGGTGCTCCCGTGTTGCATAAAGCCTGATCAACAACGCATTTCTGTACAGGTCTGTACTTAATGAAGCACATCAAAAACAGTATCTTGCACTGGGTATATGTTTGCTGTGAAGTGTTTTTTTTTTTTTAAAGATTTGGCATGTGCCAACTCAGTAACTTGCAATTTTTCTCATTTACACTACAAATGTGAACATGTGCATGACTTCCACCACAGCTTTACAGCACGAAGGAAGGTTTAACTTGAATTCTGTACTCGGAGCACCAATAACGCTTTTTTGACACCTCTCCTCCTCCTAACCCTGAAAACCAGCCTCTAGCGCACAGCAAAAGGGATCTGCAAAGGCAGTGCACCAGAACAGTTTCTCCATGCCTACAAACCACACTCCTGTCAGAGGTTGTACTCCACAAGCACCTCCAGCCAGGTGATCTCCATCCCAGTATTTTCAACCTTCACCTTTAGAGCTGAAGGAGTACTGTGAGTTGCTGCTGTGGCAGCTCTTGTTCCTGAAATTAAAGCCAAGACAGGCCCAGAAGAAATGCAACGAGAGGCTGCACTCCTGTACTGACAGCTGTTCACCTGGTCGCTAGCCCTAGCCACACTTCACATTTCAGCCACCCACCAAATTCATTCCTCGTGTGTAAGCGACAGCGATGGAGCCACCTCCGTGGACAGTCCATTACAGCCCTCCACAGCACCCCCAGAACAGCAAAGCCAGCCCACCACTGCTGAACAAGAACCCTCCCGGCATGGGAAGGGGCCGTGTTTCTGAGGACAGCGGGAGAAACCAACAGCCTCTTTCTGATCCTCTTCTCCCAGATTCCCGGCATCTCTGTTCCCAAGCCACCCTGTGCTGATGACACACGCTCCTGAAGGACTTCACACCACGCTGGACTCTGCGGCGTGGTCCTTCTCCCTAGAAACCCCTCCTGCCCCACTCCGCTTCCCTCCTTCAGCCCTGGGATCTGCCAGTGCTCCGGGCACGGGGCGGCTGGCAGAGCTGCCCCTCAGCTGAAGGGGAATGGGCAGAGCAGACCCAGGGAGCTAATCGAAAGGAGAGCACTGCACAGTGGAGGCAAGCTCAAGGAAGCCCAAGTTAGTTCCAGCCAGCTATGCACACTGGAAGGCATTGAGTCCTACTGCTTTATTTTAAATACTGAAGCAGAGTTATTTTTCCCAGACACCAGAGAAGTTTTTAGATAACTGACGGTCATCTTATTTAGCCCAGGTTGAATACAAGCACTAGAAGCGTGATGTAACTCACTGCATGGGGATTTTTAAAGGGGTAGAAGGGGGCAGAGCAGCTGACCAACTACATTTTAATAGAGGTGACACCTAAGTAGATAGTGAAAGTAGAGATTTACCAAAGGACTATCAGTAAAGTGTAAACCTACAGCTTTACCTGGTGATAGGAAATGAAGCCTCCTCCCGAGCGAGACAAGCTGTGGACCAGCACTGGGTCCTGTCAGGTGATCAGTGAGAGATGACAGAAGAATTACTTGTGGGGCTTTGGGTTGCCAGGGATAAGAGTGGGAGGGGGCAAAGCAGAAAACTTCCAGTGATTTAAGATGCTGCAGAGTACGCTCTTCATTGCTGTGGTGGGCAGGACAGCCTTCAATTACAGTGGGAAAGGTTGAGGTGAGAAGAGCTCTGTGCAGGAGAAGTGCAGTGACAGGGCTGGAGCTGACTGCCATGGGCAGGCAGGGAGGGACCCTCCTGCCCCGTGGGTGTCCAGGGAGGATCAGGCATGTCTGTCCTATGGACAGACATAATCCTTCCTGCCTTGAGAGAGACAGAAGAACCACCTCTTGAGCTGTCCTGCATGTATTTAATCGTTTCCATGACATACCTGTGCTCTGATACAGCAGTCAGACCACAGCACAGTAAAGCACGAGGCCCCTGCCAGGCCATGGCTGAGCAGGGAAAGCAGAGGCTGTTTCCCTCAGCAGAGGTATCGCAGTCAGTGCCCTGGGCAGCAAAGGGTCCAAGCGCTTTTCTTACACCTTATATTTTTATGCTGATAGCCCACAATAACTGTCTAAGCTTGCTGTACAGTTCTAGTCAGAACAACTTACTAATGACTTCTAAACTCCAGTGAATATTCAGAATAAACCCCTGTTTGCTTGTTCTGCTAAAATTTGTTTGATTTCATACAGGAACAGCTTCATTGAGTTCAACAGTTACAAGCTAAACAGACTGAGCTCTGTAAAACCGGGGCTTTGGAGAAAACCTCCCCTCTCCCCCAGTCAGAGGGGGGGCTCTGTTCAGTCCCTTCAGTCACCCCCACAACAAGCATTTCCACCAAGACCCTGGGTAAGCATGGTCGTTTGATACAGAGAATAAAAGCAAACAGCCTGAAAGCACACCTGCCAAATTGTTTAAGCATTATCAAAACTAGACAAATGACTCATTTCTGATGCAGTTTGACATTTTGCCTTTGAAATTTCAAAATTTTTCAGCATTGGAAGACTCATTCAAAAGTGAGACTGCGCAGTTTGGATTTTTTCCAGTAGCATCTTACATGATGTACTAGAAGGCACTTGTGTATTATTTTAAAGAGACATTTCAGCTTACTGGTTTTCCCCTTATACAGCTGTATGAAAATACAAAAGAAAATACAAAATACTAAAGTTCTGACAGAGATGTTCATCTTTACTACAAGGAAATGTGAAAATAATTCACTGCCATTACTCTGAAGACGTTTCAGACAGGAAAAACTACAGTAGAGGAGCCATGCCCCTATTTACTAACACACAACAAGCAAAAGGTTTAATTAAGCAGACACTCCACAGATCAAAATGCTCCAGATGCACAAATAAGTCTTAAGAATTCAGTTTTCTACTCTGTTGTGAAAAATCCTTATATTTTTTGCTTTAAGCCTGTTTGGTAATGAGACAGCAAGGGAAAAATGTTACTGGAAGGAGGACAGGTTAGCAGACATGTTCAGAATTTTTCGAAATCCATGCTTAGAAAGTTTTAGATGTTTCTGGCACCAGCTGTTCGCTCCCTACCACAGATCACCACCCCACAGAACCGCCTGCCCCGGACCTCGGCCAAGCCGAACACCTCGGGATGACGCTGAGCACTGGCACAGTTAGTGCTGCCACCACAGAAGTCAGACAGTTGGGGCTGGAGGGGTCCGAGAGCCCCTGCAGGAGTTGCCAGGGCTCGTCCATCCATAGCCGAGGCCCCTTCGGGACGTCGCCCATCCATCCGCCCGGGGGGACCCCGGCAGCCCGCCAGCGTGCCCTCACCCCGGCTGCTGCAGCTCGGCCTGCCCACCAGCACTGACGGGTCGATCAAAAGACAGGAAGACATCAAAAGAACTCCAGGAGCTCGGTTTATTTAGTTTATCAAAAGTTTATGTAAATATCTTCATAGGGAACAGAAGTTTGACAAGCATTTTTCAGCGTAGCAAAAGATTACAGACATGAAAGCTGTAGCTAGACAAATTCAGACTAGCAATAATATACAATTGTTTAAGGGGAAGAGAGGGTCATTCAGTTCATGTTAGACAGCCTGGCTTTTAGTATTTGGCAGATACATTGTGATATGAGAATACTATGGAAAATTCAGTTTTGTTTTAGTACTTTTTTTGCGGCATTCAGGCCTCTTATGCATTAATCTGAGCTATGTCAGTCTACAAAGGTTCAACAGAATATTAGACAATATATCTTCTTAAGCTATACATGTGTCTAAGCAGCAGCTTCGATTATTCTACATATACGTGTGAAATTGTTTCCATGTAAAAGTGATCAACCACATGAAAACCTAGCTAGATGCCTACAAGTGTGCTTTATTAATCAACAGGCAAATAGCTACTTAACTACACACGTGTTTACAACTCAGAGCCTACTATACATTCACTCCACATGACTGTTCTCATTTATAAAGGAAGGAACCATATATTCCCACTGTAGAGGAACCACAGTTCTCCAAAGTTCTCCAGTAAAAGTAAGTGCAAGTCCATCAGCACAATGACATACGTGCAAAGGACAGTGTCCGACTCTGGCAACCTTTTAGCAGTTCTGAACATCTGAGCATTATTTTAAAACGAGCTGTCAGCAGTCTTGTTGCATTTGAAAATCTGGAAACTTTCCCCAAAAATGACATGAAACTTTGCTTTAAATGAGAAATTTGAACAGAGCTCATCCCTCTTACGAGCACAGTTGTTTTGAATTTATGCCTGTAACTTCCCTAAGTCTGACAAGGGGTTGTTGCCATCTAGTGGAATAGAATCGACAAAATGCATGTGGTCCTTGGACATAGCGAATACCACTAGATGGAGTATTAAAGAATTCTGAATTCATATTTTAGGTGTCCAGCAACTCAGATTTTCAGAGTCTCAAAAAGTTACAGGCCCAGAATTACAGTGAAATTGAAGAGGATTTCACCAACTGCTTTCACCTCCATCAGCAATTCCAGGCTATAAATTTCCCAAGTATAATACTGAAACACTTAAGATATATGTCGGCATAATTAACCAGCACCTCAGGTGTTTCTACCACTAACATAGAGGCATCTACTTCAGAGTTTTCACTGATACATCTCTGGCAGCAAAAGATCTTAACGCAGCCTACATTCTCCTGGTGTCAAAAGGCACAGACCTGGTCTGTGCTCCTTTTGTGAGAAAGAGCTGATCAGCTATCAGATCCAGGAATCCCACCTCCATGAGTGTTAGCTCTAAAACTCTGAGAAGTCTCTACCATGAAGCATGAATTCATATCTTTGGGTTATCTCAGAACGAGAAATCCCACCTCATCGTGTGGCAAGAAAAGGGGTACTTACTGCCCATGGAGTTCATAGGAAGGACAGGAGAGGAGGAACTCATCTGCTCCACATCTGTAGCTAATGGGAAAGTGAAAATGAGAAAGTTGTGATGTGCATGTTACCAAGAAGTCCTTAATTTTGAAAACTTTAATTTACATTTAAATTGAACATTCATATCTTTGACCACCTGAGGAAGCTGCTTTGAGAAGCAGTTAACTTTTAACAGTGTCATCCTTCCCTCTTTTAAGTTATTTCTCATACACATTATCTGCAGATCTGCTTATCTAAGCAATCATATTGGTAACCTGTAACTTGCAGTGGTTTGAGAATATCAATGCAGAACAATCTCCAGCACTTCTGAATTATGTCAGCTTTAAACTGTACACAGTATCATATAACTGTGGAATGAAGGGACACGATGATCTCCCATCTGTGTCAGCGCACCTCCAAAACATTCCTGCCTGGGCAGCAATCTCTTCCAAAGGCATGCAGAATGCTAGCAGTTGTTCTGGAGCAGTACCAGAAACAAGTCGTCTTTAAATACAAAACACTGAAAGCTTTATCTTCTAACAGCTGAAAGAAGAAACAGAACTACCTTCCCGTGTTTCACCAGTGAAAAGCCCCAAAGCCAGAACATGATCCAAACCCTCTGCATTTTGGGAGGGGGCCACCTCACTGGGACCCAAACCAGCAACAAACTCTTTTCCTGTAACTGGGTCAGTTCTAACCAAAGATTAGGTGAAGCAGATAAATTCTTTGGGGCTTGATCTTTCTCAAAAACCCACATTCGCTCTGAGCACATCACCACAAACACCCAAGTCAAACAAATCGGTCTCCATCACCACATTTTGATGCTAGTATATCCCACATAATTATATAGTCTATAATTCTCGTTTAGCTTTAAGACCCAATAAAGGCATACTACATGTTGACACTCCTAACCAAAGAACCAGTCCCAGAAGCATAACTTCAGCCCACAGCCAGGGTTTGCCCTCAGTCCAAATCCTGCGTTTCACATTCTTACAATTCCCATTTACTCGGCAGCCAGCAGTTCCCTGAAGACCACTGTTTACAATGAAAAGTGCAAAGTTCTGCTCTAATTAGGCAAACCACAAACAAATGTAAACACTTCAGCAGACCGTTTGTACAGAATGTGAAGAGCAGACACAGCACCAGGCTTTGCCAAGCTTTCCTGCCACACCTAGCAAGAGTTTTGCTTAGAAGCCCACTCAGTGTTGCTGCACAGAGCCAGCAGCTTTAGCGTAACATGCCAAATACCAGCCTCAGTCGCCAACAGCAGCACACACAATGGTGGGTTTATTCAGAAATGCCCTGGGTTATTTCTGTCCTATTCTCCATTGAATTATCCAGACATTTACTGCCTAGAACATGTAAACATTCATTTATAATCTCACTTGGCTTTTCCTTGCAGATCTTGCACCAGTGCTCAGAAAGCTGCATGCGACCTGCTAGACTGCAGCTTTTGCCGCAGCTAAATTCTGGAGGGCACGTCACAGGTCTCTGCTGTGTTTTGAGAAAAAAATGGATTGTGCATCTTCCCATTTTCCACCTTAATACTACAGTCTCCCTGATGCAAGAGCTGCTAACCCTCTGAAAGAGCTAGCAGGTCAGACACTATATGCATTTTTATAAGTAAAAAAGATCCTTCATGTGCAGTATAGCAGTTTCTGATACCTGGAAAGGTTCTGTATTTTCTCCAGTTAAAGCTACATATGCTTTCACACACAGCCAGAGTAACCCAAAAAGTGCAGCGCTGAGGCCACTCTTATTCTTCTGGTAAGTGGTAAGATCCAGCCTGTGTAAATACCAGTATTGAGCACAACTCAGCTTTCAGAAAGGTTGAAGTAACAGATTAGCAGATGGTCATTTAAAGGTTACCTGCTGCTCTCTGGCAAAAAGAGGTCAGCTGCTCGAGAAGCCAGCCAGATGGCAAGGAGCAGGCTCCGAGCGGCCAGCAGCAGCCTCCACCACTTGAGAAGCCATTGTGTGAGTAACAGTCACTTCGGGTAGTAAGCTACACCTGCAAACATCTGGAATAGTTTATCAAGTATCATTCAAAAAGCAACCAAACGACACATGTGCCTTACGAAGAGAAATTTCTGAGCAGTAAGCATTTAGAGAGAGTGTGTAATATTTTTATTTTTTTTTTTTAAGTCCTGTAGTTTTAGAGAGTTCACTGTACTGCCAGTTAAAGGCTGTAGACAGAAGTGTAACAGCATTTCCTAGCTATACTTGGAAAGGGTAACTTCAGGCTTGAAATGACACTTTAATTACTATTTCTAGTACATTCACCAAGGCTAACAACATTGTGGTCACAGCTGTCCAGCTGCTCCAGTTTGAAGTTACTAGAATTGCCTCAATGTCCTGCCAAGTGCTGCTGGAAACCAAGCGGCGCCGCACCCAGCAGCTGGCCAGGAGCTCGCAGGCGGTGGGAACGTGGGACACGCAGGTCCGCGGTATCACACCACCAGTAACACCCCGACATTCCCATCCCTGTGCTGCTGGCAGTTGGGTATTTATAGCCTGTTAATGTCAAAAATCATACTTCAGAATTTTCTTTATATAAAAGCACCAAGTGCTCATCTTACAACTTGCCTTGAATAGGTGGGGTTTAAAGTTTCTCCCACTCATGTAAATTAATATTAAAAAAAATTCCAAACAGCTCTTTATGAAACGTGGTAATGCTGGTTTTGTTCTCTTATCCATAACCCCTCACCCTTCCCTCCAGCCTTTCTCTTCATAATTATATGCAACACATTAAACTACAAAAAAACAAGTCAGCTAATAGAGAGGAGATATGGATTAACAACCAAGATTTTGGAAACCGGTTTGCTCTAAAAGATGAAAAGGACAAAAGTCTGCTCAGCTATGAAGAACAGCTGCTGCCAATACAACTATTTACCCTCTGACCTCTCCTCTGCCCAGTAAGTGAACAGTGCCAATTGTTTTCTTGTATTATATACTGTTTACAAGCCCTGAGTGGCATGAAAGGAATTAATAATTTAGCTCATGGAGCTGATGACCTTTATTGGGGTACCCCGTTTGCTGAGCAGAAATCAGAGCAGAAAAGCTCCCTTGAAGCCACAGGGTTTCTTTAGGAGTTTTTCACTTTACAGCCTAATTGGCCACCATAACATAAATCAATTATTTCTCCTGTTTTAAGCAACAATGCTACCTATTCTCAACCCCTTGATTTCTAAATTCCCTTGTATCAAGCCAAGCCTTGTTCTTTGACTTTTACAATTGTCTAGTAAACACAACGGCAAGGACAGCTCGGAGAACTTTGCAGGATTAGGAGCATTTGGGAACACTAGCAAGAAGAGGTTATGCTATTTTGAACTTCTCTTGACCTTTGACTGCCCTTGTCCCTGTTTATGCTAATTGAAGGGGTATTTGGGCTGCTCCTAGAAATGAACTTAGCCTGAACCTGCGACATAGCATTGGACTTTGAAGATATCAGTGCATGTGTTTTGGTACCCCCTCCCCACCAGTTGCCATCTGACACAGAGGAAGAGTACAGTAGGTAAAACGTGGCAGCCTGAACAGATCCAGGGACAGCCCAGGTCAGAATAAGCAGAACATGCTGATTCAGTGAGCTGCATCATCTTCCACTCCCGACCAGCTGCCGGCCTGCTGCAGATCAATCACACACCCAGATCTGTTTGGTAAAGATGCAGTGGTGCTTGTGGGGTTGCAAAGAGAAGGCCACTTGCATAGTAAGAGCTCAGTAAGTTGGGTAACATTTTAGTAAAGACTTTCTGAAATACACACGATGAAAATAGGAATTCTGACCTTGAAAAAAATGCAGATAACGTAACACAGAATTATAGACTTCTCCCTTCAAAAGCTGAGGCATCAGAACTTCCAGGCAACAACGTCCCTAAGACCTTTCAGTAGAATTAGACTTCTGTTATCACGGAATAATTCAGGTTGGAAGGCTTCTCTGGAGCTCATCTAGTTGAACCATGTCCTGGAAGCAGCCCTCGTTTCGAGGTTGGATCAGCATGGTCAGGGCTCTGTTCACTCAAGCTCTGAAAGTCTCCAAGGATGGAGACTCCACAGCCTCTCCAGACACCCGTGCCAGTGCTGCAGGACTTCCACTAAGTTTTTATCCCTTTCCCCAAAATGTCCAGTGGGAATTCCCTTTGTTGCAACCCATAACTGTTGTATTGGCATTTTGCCACGTACCATTCAAGAGCCTGATTCCATTTTTTCCTACAGCCACTTTTAAAGAACTGGAGGACCGGCAGTTCCTCCCCACTTGGCCCCCTCCAGGCGAAGCAAGTGCAGTTCCCTCAGCCTGCCCCTGTGCCATGCCTTCTAGCCCCCAGCCCTCTCAGCAGCTCTCCTGGGGGCTCACTTCAGTTCAAGCTGTCTTCTGCTGGGAGGCCCAGAACTGCACAGAGTATTCCAGCTGTGACTCTGCCATGTCCGGGGGGTAAGCGCTTCCCTCAGCCTCCTGGCTACCCGCAAGCCAGCACGGGATGAGCTGCCACCACCACCTCACCCTACTGAGCCAGGAGGCTCACCATGCCCCCGGGTCCTTCCTGCAGAGCTGCTCCCCAGCCTGCATGGCGTTAGTTCATCCCAGCTGCAGGACTTGACATTTGTCTCTGTTTAACTTTGAAGTTTCAATCAACCCTTCAGGTTATCAAGGTCCTTCTGAACAGCAGCTGTGCCCTCCAAAGTATCAATCTGGTGTCATCTGCAAGTCTGATGAGTGTCCTCCATCCCATCATCCAGATGGTAGATGAAACTGCCAAGCAGTATTGGCCCCAAAATTGACTCCCTAGGACAACCACAGAATGACTGGCCACCAGTTAGTATTTCAACTCTTGACTGCTACCCTTTGAGCCTGAGAACACAGTTTTTCCACCTACATTTGCCTTGTAGCCCAGTTTGGCTACAAGGGTGATATGGGAGACTCCAACAAAAGCCTTGCCTAAGGTTAATGACAAAAATCCCTCTCTCCTCATTCAGGGATCCAGTCATTTCACTGCAGAAAGAATGAGGTTGTCAGGAGTCATCTCCCCTTGGTAAACCCACAGTGAATGTTCCAAATTACTTTAGGCCCTTAAAGTGTCTGGAAACATTTTTCCGAAGGATTTGCTCCATACTCTTCCCAGGGACTGAGATGAGGCTGACGAGCCCGCAGTTCCCCAGATCAGCTACTACTCAGCAGAGCTGAGTTAAAGGTCATTCATTATCCCTTATCAGCTGAATTTTACTATACAGAGACATTCCTCCCCTTTCCCCTATATTTGGTAGAGCTTCTTGTCTCACTTCAACACTGAAAATACATGCTGTTTGGGAGGAGGAGTGGGAAGTAAGGTCATCTCGTGATAAATATTTTTAATTATTTTCATTAGCATGGAAAACAATCACAGTTCCTGCTTACCAACAGAACTGAAGGGAAACATTCATTCACAGCAGTTTACTGTTCTGTGTACTTAAAGAGCTATACCTGCACTGTATTCCTCAATAAACACTATACAGACATTGTTATTTTAAATGCCTGTTTACATTCCAGTAAAATTCTGTCAGCATGGTATCTGATTTATTGATGCCATCAAAAGTCACAGGATTCCTGAAATGCCTCCCGAGACACAGAAATCAAAGCAGAAAGGAGATGCATGTTGCTGTGGTATCAGCTTTACCACGTATGTTACGGGTTAGATTTCCAGAAGCCGCCTGCGTTCCCTGGAACAGAGCACAGGGCCCTTCTTGAAAGCGGACACTCCTGCTTCAGCGGGGTGCTCTGCTGGCAAGCGGGGTGGCTGGAAGCGCTCTGAGCCACCGCTCGGTAACAGCAGGGCCATCAGGGCTGCTCAGCCAACTCACTCCTCTGAAGGGGGCTCATATAAATCTTCCCTCTTATTTTAGACTTTTAGGCTACAATGGGGAAAATTAGCACAGTCAAGAAAAAACACTTTTTAGAAAAATAATGATGCTGAAGAAAGCCCCCAGGGATGTCCTAAACGAGAAGTGACAGTCAGTGCAAGCCGTCAGAACTCCACAAGGTGCGCCGGGTCTGCATTCAAAGGGGACTGAAACTACAACAGTCGAGCCTAAAAACACGTCATGTTAAAACATCTGGTTTCTTTGCCTGTAAATGGGGATTTGTGTTAATCTTTCTCCACAGATCAATACTGAAATGTTTTACAATCTTTTGAAAGTGAAAGGCAATGCCATCAAAGCATTTTATTCAGAACCAAAACTACATGTTCTGAAATACTAAACGAATCCCGAAGCAGCCGAGGTTTTCAGCACTGAGGCAGCTCTTCAGTACCCCAGTGTACACGCACGTTCAGTTATCACAGGCAAATGAGGATTTCAGAACACAGCTTTTCCCTTACTCACGAGGCTCATCTGTTTTAAAAAGGCACTCTGTCCTGACCTGAGGACAAAAAAAGCTACAAAATGAAGTAATAACCAATAGTGAAAGGTACATCCAGTTGAGATTGTATATTTAATTTGAATTCATAGTTTGTTTGCAGTCTGAATATTTATATTTGGTCTTCTCTTTAGGAACCTCTTACTATCCAAGATATTCCCTCTGCAGCAGTAATTCAACAGTGTAATTACTATCAAATCTTTTTGATAAACTGAATAAGCCAAGACCATCAGGCCATCTCAGTCTTTCTGGGCAATTCCCAATATTTCAAGATACCAGCATCAGGGTTTTATGCAGCATTACAGTATCAGCTTCCCAATGCAGCGCTATCAGCATTAGACAGGCAGTAAACATAAGGGACCTACTTTCCATTTCCATTTCCAGCAGGACACATCAGTGCTTTTGGCTACTGCCCTGCAACAACAGGCACTTTCTAATACCTCTGCTGGTTTCAGAGCCAGTGCTTCTCAGCATGCAATGCCCCCCAGGCACGCTGGCTTTGTCCCTAGGCATGACATTTTCCATCTTCTACACCTGGAGTACATTTTGGTCAAATAGGATATTGCGTACCAGGCAGCCCAGACTACTCCAGTATTGAAAGATTAATAGCATAATTGTTCTGCAAATTTGTGGAAATTCTTTCATTACTTTTCAAGCGCTGATAAAGTGCTGGCCAACACCAGGCATGCTACTATAGCAAAATCCACCTACTGAGGCCACAAGAATTACCTACATTAAAAGCCAGAATTAACTGAGCTTATACAAGAGTAGAGATGCCACTGATAATCAACCCAGATTAATGCTCATCTACTGATAAATAACAGCACCTTATGACATAAAGAACAGGCCAGAAATTGCATTGCAAATCAGCCAGTGTTCCCAGAGGTGAGTGGTTCTAGACACCAGCCAGCACACCTGGCTAGAGCACTACAGTAAACGGACCTTTTCACCACAGAGCAGGTAACGTGCCCTTTTAATTCAGCAGCTAGTGCATGAATGGCACTGACAAACCAGGATCCTGGAGGAGCCCTGACCTGTAAGGAGTCTGAAAGCAGCTTTTTTTCCCCCCCTAACCTCAAGGTTAATTAATTTAACAGCATTTATCTTCAAATTTTAATTAGGGGAGATAATATTACAGCATCTAACTAATGGACTTCAGCTGCCAGTGCCTACTAGAACTTGGCTTAGTGCACTAGCCTGGAGGTGAGGAGACTAACTAGTACTTACTAGTGGATGAATCATGCTCTGTGGGAGGATCTCGACAGAATCCTAGAATGTGAAAAATAGGTGTAAGCACTGCACATTGAAACAAGTTTTCTCGTTGTTACCACATGTACACAGAAAGACTGAATCATCCAAATCAGCCACCGAACGTATAATCAACATTAAAAGAGCACTGGAGGGAAAAAGCTTAACAACTGCCTGGGTGCAGTGCATTCCTGTAACGCGCAATTATGAAATGAGATGGTTGGCTTGCAGCAAATACGCTCACTATCATATAAAAGCTACTGTCGGCATTCTGTACTCAAACCTACAGAGTCTTACGGTTCAGCACAAGTGACATGTTTTAGAAATAGGAGCACTCCGCCCTGGGGCGGCTAGGAGACAGCCCCGCACACCACAGCTCAGCTGAGCCCCCTCAGTTGGGCCAGCACACAGCCCACCTTCCCCCTGAAAACTGGGATCAAAATGCCTGGTACACCGCAACCTCACAGCTCGCCATGACTGTAACGTCTGCTGTGGAACAGACGAGTTTTACACCCTGTTAAAAACGTTTTCCTTCCATTATTGATTCGAGCATCCTGCTCATGAAGCCCAGTGATGTACAGCCTCCTGTCTCACCGAGTACTTCCCTTTCAGCCCCACCAACACCAGCGTCTTGGGGTTTGTTGGAGTGAAAAGCTCACATTAAGCATTTGGCCTCCCAGGGATGGGGATTACATACAGGCAAGAATCAAGGGAAATTTGATTCTTTCCCCACCTACCTCTCTGCCTACTGTCTGCCATGTTTGCAAACCGTATTAGCTCCTGCTGCTTGCAATTCCAGAACCACTTCCCTTTCTCTTTGCGGTGCATTCCAGCCACATCTGTCTACTGCTATAATCTCATTTTGCAAGATGCCACATCTTAGTCACTCTCAATTGTGGTAACACACATCTAATCATCTTAAAAAGCACATCAGAAACTGTTCAACACCTAGAAAATATTCTTCAGGATAGAAGCATCATCCCTAAGATTTGGCTATTTGTCTCCACTTGTACTAGAAAATTACCTCAAATACAGCAAAAATATCCACATTTTAAAGAAAGAAGCTCCCATTCTTCTCAGCAGGAAAATCACTTTGGAGTGAATTCAGATTCCTCTGAAGAGCAATCTGAAATTTTAATTCTAGACTAATCTAACTTTATAAAAATACAGGAGCTCATGCTTTGCTGATTTCCATGAAAAGACAGTATATTATTTTGCTTTTTTTAATCTCAGCTTTTAAGACATACGAGGTTTATAACTCTAAAATAGTTACATCCTTTGCTAAGGGAAATCTATTTCTATTTTTCCTTTTGAAGCTGAGTAATCTACCAAGGGAGCAATGTGTAAAGATCGGCATTTCATACACTTTTTTCAAAACCAGGGTAAACATTCAGTAAACTGTGATTTACCATTCACTTATTTCACGCAGCATCAAAAATGCAGTTTAAAGGAATTAGCTTGTCAGTAAATCACCTCCTGCTGCACTGAGAGCTGGCGATGTGAAGCGCACCAGGCTCTCCCGTCCGTACACACACACACAGCTTGTTCACCAGCAGCTTCAGGACAGCAGGAGCCTGCTCACGAGGGGGCTGCCATCCCCCGGGTGCACTGCCCCTCCTCAGCCATCTGCCCCGGTCAGCACCCACCCAGCAGCACCCCCTCACACCAAGAGATGCCCGCCAGGCCCGGAGCAGTGCACACACTGCATCAGCGAGCCACTTAAATCACCAGCGAACCCGAGGAGCATCCGCGCGCCGTAAGGTGCTTGCGCTCTCCTGAAAGCCTTGACAACGCTAAAGCGCAAAACAAGCACTACAGAAAAACACGGATTTCAACAGGCGGTGAATCAAATTAGAAGTCAGGCAAAATTTCATTTGAGGGGCAGTTCAGGCTGATGCTAGGGGTGAGGAAAGATTCAGTACTTCTTTGTATGTGCTGGGGATCCACGTGAGCCTGCCAGCTACCTGACCTGCAGCACGCTCCTCTGCAAAGCCTCTCAGCGCAGGGAGAGTGCACTTCAGCTGATTAGAGCCACAACGAGTCTTAACATGCTTTTAAAGTTGCAGCTTGATTTTTTTTAGTCCCCATGATAAGAACCATCAAGGGCTGGTATTCCTCCTGCTCTGCAGGTGGATGTCACGGCAGTGCTTGAGGAGGCACCAGGCAGCGCTGCCCTCAGGACTGCTCCCTCTCTACAAGGCCATTCCCCGAGGCTTCAGAGCAGCCAGGCAAGGCAGGGCCATTCACTGCACACACACCCTCGAGAAGACACAGTCATACTCTGCTTCTTGACAGCGTTCTTGACTTTAAACAAGGAACAGAACAAGTTGCTGCAGACAACTGGCACAGCTGCAGTTCAGACACCGCCAGTGAATTAAGAAAAGCCCACGGCAGTGGCAGAGGAGCGCCCGGCAGCTCGGCCAGCACCCAGCAGTGACTTGGCCTCCCCTCCCCAGCGCCGCATGGCGAGGGCGACGACTCCCGCGCTCCCTCCGCGAGGCTCTGCAGGGCAGAAGCCCACCACAGCCCACATGTGTTCTGATATTGCTTCTCTGGCAACTGTCTCAACACTTGACATCTTCATACTTACAAACCAGAGACTCTTGAGGTCTCGCCTCATATGTTAATTAGAAATTAATCACTCTAAAAAAAAAATCAGAACACTCCCCCCTCGGCGCTCCCTGCTGCTCACAGATGGCCACGTTCTGCTTGGCCAGCAGTGTGGGGCAAGGCTTGTCATCCGAGCGCCGGGCTGCCGCACCCCCACCCCAACCCCAACCCGTGTCCAAGCTCTAAAACATCTTACTCAAAAAATAATCCCAGCGTGACCTGATCTTTAGTGGACTGAATAAGATGAGAAGGGCTCTAGCAGTGCCCTGGTGCTCTGGAGAGGGCCAAGCTGCACCAGGCGAGCCTGGGAACACCTACAGCAACAGCTTGCAGCACACTCGGATCAGCTCCACACCGCACAGTTCACTTCAGTTTAGATCATGCCAGCCCTCAGTTTGTAAGCAATGGATACTCCAGTGCATACACCTTCCTAGGTACAGGAAAAAACTGGATATATGCATTATGGCTTACTCTGCAGCACTTTATCGTTTGGTGAGCTACAGGGTGTCATCCTCCTTACTGACTTTTTATAAGAAAAAATTTCATAATTCCTAATAATCAAGGCTCTACCCAGAAGGCAATAGATCAAAAAGTCTAAGAGGGTTTCAACATCATTTTAGACCAAGCTACTGCTGAACTAAGAAAACCTCAAAGATACCACCAGCTCCATCGGAAAGCTGCGGAGCTGGAACACCCTTTCAGAGCAACAGCCCGCAGTAATGATACTCTCTTGACAGTAGAGCTGAAGTTGTTTAAATTCATACACTGAGAGGACAAGTAACTCTGTACCTCCACTGACTGTGAATAAAAGGAGCTTGTTTTTAAAAACATTAATGAGAAGTCCAGATGGGTGCTTAAGTAGGGTAAGCCATTACATTTAAGTCTCAAAAAAAAAATCAAGTTTCCAAGTAGTTAGGTGTGAGCATGTGGTTTTATTCTCTGGTTATTTCTAAACGTGGCCTATTTTAACTTTTTTTTTCTTCCAGAGATGTCCTTGCAGGCATTCTGCACAGCCATTTTGTGCCTCAACTGCATTGCAATTATTTCTGATCTTCAGTGTTCGTCCAAGGCTGCCATGAAACACTTCACCAGACAGCACAGTACACCACCATACCTAACCTCTTTTGCAATGGCAAAAAGTCATAAATTTACTTCAAGACAGCTTTAGATTCAAGGTCACTTCAAAGCTTTTAATTACTAACCAGGATTTGAGGATTTTGTCCTCAGTATTTAAGAGCAGCTGGCGATCTTACTCATTATTAACTGTTACACACATGCATTGCAGAGAAGCCATTTTCAGTACCTGCAGGGCTTGCTGGCTCACCCCAGCACCTGCCGCCTACATCCCCGTGCTCCGAGCCTTGCCATGTCCCATGAACCACCCCAGCATGTCATTTAGAGATGTGTATTAAACAATTTGACAAACTTACGAAAAGTCAAGATTACTTCTGATGCAGCATTTCTCAAGTTGCAAGGGTTATAAATGCTCCCTCTCAGCAGATTACGGGATGCTCTGGAACACTTACTGTTATTCCTAACGGGTTTTACAGAGGACAGCTCTATGCCAGGAAAATGCACTTAGTGTTGGAGACAAGTTGCTGATGTCCTGACATGTCTTTTCCATGGAGACAGCACAGAGGGGGCTGCCTATTCCCCCGGGAACTCCCTCGGAGGTTAAAGCCAGGCTGGGGCTCCCGCTCAGCCGTCCCAGGCACTGGGGACCCCGAGAACCCTCTGCCCGAGGAACAGCAGCCGCCAGCCCCACAGGGGAGCGGGTGCACAAAAGGCTTCTGGCCTCCCACCACCGGGGAAAAACTGGTACTCCGAGTACATCTGTAAAGGGCTTAAGCACTAGATTTTTTTAAAGCTACAACATTTGTTTCAACTTGCAGTAGCTACTGAAACAGAAGAGGAAAACGGGCAAAACACTCAAACCACCCAGCCAAATCTGTGTCATCCCCCGCTGGAGGCACATGAACGCAGAGCAGCGCCAGAACCAGCACCCAGGAACTCCTCCACCAGCCAACAGCCCACCCAGGGCCAGCACTGCCTCTGCGGCTACCCACGCCTACCCGAGCCAGGCTTACCCGAGCCAGGCTCAGATCAGGCAGCAGCAGAGCAACACTTAGCCAGAGCTCATTAGGGCCCTGAGCTCAACGCTTCTTGTTTCCTACCAGACAGGCAAGAAATGTTTTTCCTGGTGAAGGAATTCTAGCAATCTGTTTGCCAATTACTTTGCCATAAATATTATGGCATTTCTTATGTAACAGCTATTGCAGAGGTTTCCATAGAAAGAATAAAGTTATAAACAAGTCTCTTGTTCCACTTCACAGCATCTTACTAGAAAGAAAGCATTCAAGTAATCCCTATTCACTTGCTACAATAAAATATCCTCCAGATGTTGACAAACACTGTTTACCTATTATTGGGCAACCTATCCATATTTTTAACATAAAAGAGAACAAGCACCCAGAGGCGCTTCCAGTTTCTTCCCCAGTATCAGTTTTTGCAATACAAGCTATTTCAAACTTGAGTTGTGTCATGAAGTGCAAAATTTTAAAATTCTGATCTTCTGGATAAAAACATCAGGCTGCTGTACTTGCCACTTCTAGAACACAGATTTGGGAACAGGACACAAAACCTTCACCTATCAGCTCCAGAAAGGGGAAAATAAAAAAATCTCAAAACAAAATGTAGCTCAACATCACTGGAAACAAAATCTTTAGTTCAGGCTTAAGTTGCCCATACAACACTAAACTGTTTTCTTCACAGATTGCCTTTTACAAAAGACACAAGTCCTCTATACCAAGGGTGTAAGTTACTACTTGTGAATAAGCACAAACACAACACTTTTCCTCTGTCAACATGAAGGAACATTTTTGGTAGAGACAGTGATCCCCGTTTCCCACATTGTGTGATTGATTACACTCTACCCCTTAGAAGAGTTGATTGGTTTCCTGGTGCCAGGAAAATGATTGATGAATATTTCAAGCCATGGGCCTCTCTTCCTGCTGGGTGTCCTATTCACATGTCTCCAATGGGCCTGGGGATTTTTTTCAAGACTAGGAAGTGTCATTTTTATGGATATCATCCTGTGATAGAGACAGTTCACTGAGCAGAGGCCCTATGTAAATCAAAGTGAAATACTAAAGGTCAACTCAAGTGTTAAGGTGACAGACCCATACAGGATGTATCAGGTAAGCAGGAAAATAGAAGTGGGCAAAGAAAACCTTTACAAAGCCAGCAGGCAAAGCAGGAGGCACTGCGTAACTGCACCGCTAGCAGCAAGCTATTACACAACACCAGCACTGAACGCACGTTTCCTCGGTCCTCTTCCATTCTGTAAAACACTGCAACAGGACTGTCAGACCCACTGTGGTGGGAGCTTGGGTCTCCTCTTTTTAGACACACACACAGGAAAAAACAAACTTCAAAGCTCAGAAGAGCATTCTGGGTGGCAAGCACCAACTAAGAATTTCTAATGACGCAGTGGTGATGAGGCTAAGCTATGAATCCCTGGTCTGCACGCTGGATCAGCGTCATCAGCATAAACCCACCGGAGTTTTAGAAAAACCCCAGACCCATCTCCGAGCTTCTTATAGCTAGCACAGACTTTATTTAAAAAAAAAAAAAACAGACAACGTAATTAATACCAGTTTTTATGGGTGTTCAAGAAAGTTGATGAACCTGACACCACAAGTTACCCAAATCAGCGTTTCCTCTCAAGGCTGACTGCAAGCTGCAGGAGGGGATCACAAAGCCACAGCGCTCTACCACGACTCCGGTTCACACAACACCACCAGGAAAAGCTCTTCCTGCTACCAGTTCTAGCTTTGCTGCTGTGTAGGAAAGACTCAAGCCTTCAATGACCCTTACACAGGTGCCTCAAGGAAACGCACCGGTGTGCTGACAAGCTGGGATGGAGCCGCAGTGGCAAAGCGAAGCTCTGCCGTGCCAGCCGGGAGAAAGCGCCCTGCCCAGACAGCACCACCCTGGGCCTTAGGGAGCTGGAGGCTTCTGTGCTCAGTATTAATCCACTCCCCCAAAATACTTTTGGTGTATCACATTCTGTGTAGCACACGGAAACAATCTCAACAAATCCGGAATACTCCCCTCAGCAAGGTATAGTCATACACAGATCAAACCCAGGTTTTTAGTACCCGAACTGTTCAGTCAGTGCCAGCTGAGCACACAGCCCCAGCCCCTTCTGAACCGACAGCCAGACTTCACTCTGGAAAAAGCCTACCTTAAAAATCAAGGACTGAGCTTACATCCTACTGCAAAACCAGCCAATATTTCCGCTGGACTGTCACCCACCTTCAACCAGAGCCCCAGTAACTGAGAATGCCAAGTTACACCAAATTATTTACAGGTAAGAATAATCGCTGCCTGTGATCCTCAGAACGGGCATTTCTTTACAGCAGATGTTAGAACAGGCCCAGGATATGGAGTCTCCTGGCAAAAGCACACACGAGACATCCAAAGTAACAATATACTTGGCAATAATTCCTTGTAAGTATTGCCAAGCAACATAAAGTCACATTACAGATGTGAGACTGAATGAAGAGATTTCTGGAGAACAAGTTGGTGTTTGGCAGAACTTTCAGAGACCAGAAGTTAATCTCAAATTTTTTTACTACAACCGCAACAGCCATCATTTAACCACTCAGCTTCACGAGCTGCAGGCTCCACAACAACTCCCACAGTAAGTCCTGTGCTTCTCTTAGTGCCAAAGTCAGCATCAACGAAGCAGAATAAACCCTGACACTTGCAGGAGCAGCGTTCAGAGCGTCAGGAGGACACCCTCTTGCTGGTTAGTTGACGGTACAGAGAACCCACCCCGCCGACCTGAGCGCAACACGCACCTTCAGGAATACGTACCACCACTGCAATTCGCATCTCCTGATACCACAGCTTGGGAGGTTTTATACCGCAAGAGAATTTTAACATTTAGTCCCAAGGGCTTCACAACCCTGGATTTTATTTCCATGAAGAAATGTTTAAGATTTCCATCAAGGTTCGGCAGAGAGACAGACAAGGACATCACAGCAGTTTGCAGTCAGGCCTGGCATTAGAGTCTTGGCAAATTTTTATCAGGTTTTTTCCTGATGTATCCACAGAGAAAGGACTTAAAAAATTAATTCTTCACACTGACCAGACTGTTCTGTTAAGTTTAAATTTGACCACCTATACCGGCCTGTAACTGGGGTGATTAGGCAACGGAAGGCAGACATGTAACTTATGCTCTCTGAAGGACACGGGGTCCACCCTTTGTAAATGAAGCCTCCTTATCGAAGAGCTGGAGTAGAATTCAGATACTCCAGACATATACTGCTTTCAAGATAAGTTATTGGTAATCATTTACCAATAAAGAACTTCACTGAAGCTAGCCTATCAGCAGTGTATTTCCTCTTTCTAACAAAACCTGTACAGAGTAATTTTTATCAACGTATAAAATCTGGAAGTCTACTAATTAGGTAATTAGAACTGTAATAATTAAGACTAAAGCTAAACCTCGAAGGGTCCTCTTGTCCCCCAACTTCCCTTTCTCAATTAACTCTGCAAAGTGATAACCACTCTGGCTTAAAGGCTGAAAAATGAAAGGATCAAAAGGCTGGTTTAATACAGCTGGAGGGAAAGAATGCGTTTCAGCTCACTAGCAACCCTCTGATGAAACCCTGGGCCAATTCTTTATGTAAATGACTTCATTAGAATTACCAGATTACACTGCTGAAGGCTTTATTTAAATAGGCAGTTTATCAACAGGACAAACTGTGCTCTCCTTCTCAGAGAATGCTAGTGTAAATGCATTTGTCCAAGGCTACCACCATGGAAGAATCTAACAGTAATTTAATAAACTGCTGCACAAATCCTCCACCAAAAAAAAAAGATCACAAATGACTTGTCAGAGACAGGACAGAGATGACTCTTGCTTCCCTACAATCAAGAAAGAGCCTCCTAGATGGAAAAGTTCTCATTCTCTATAATACAGTAACTTTATACTGTTCTATAGCAAAACAGGGAAAAAATCCTACCGCTGCACTGTCACATCACACACTGCATCTGCTGAACTGCTAGTGCTGGTTTTAGTACCAAAAGGCACGCATAAACCCATTTTCCTGATTAATGATCTACAGAAGCCATCAATACCGAATTCCAGCTTTACATCAAGAGGTATTTTTCCACCTTACCATCAAATCAAACTAAGGAATTTCTTCCTGAATTACAGGTCTTATTCCCCATCATAAACCCAAGCTCAAAAATCTATTATTTATTATCATCTATTATTACTTACAAAAGCAAGAGCCATCCACATTCAACAAGCCAATACTAAGTCAAAATAACGCTGTAGCTTCTTGTTTATTCAGAGACATTTGACTTCAGTGGCATTGCCATTCAACAACTCGATTTGTTTTTCTTCCTAAATCTTCAAAGAAATGTTTATAGCGAGTAAACTAAGGCCTAACTATATCAATGAAATAGTCTTTGTTAAGCAAAGGCTTATCTCATCAGATGCAAAGCAATCAAGCATAAAGAACCACTAAAAATGTCAGTGTGCGCCAGTAAAGTTTGCGAGCGCTGTGGCAGAGGGAAGGGATGCAAGCAATGGGATTTGTCTTTGAAAACCTTTACATTCTTTGTGCTCTTCCAACTTTCCTCTTCTCTCTGGTATGAAGTTCATCCGGATTAGTAATCTACCTATTTGAAACTGATAATTCTAAGGGAACACAAAAATCAGGCAGTTTCCTGATACTTAAAATCTTCCCAAGACCACACCACACAACAAAGTGTCCAAAGTTACCTTAATACTAGATAACCCACTTTATCGCTGCTTTAGTTCAGACACACAATAATTAAAACCGTAAAAGCCATCATGTTTCATTCACAGAGGAAAAAGATGCCAACTGAAGCTATAGGGGAACTGGTCCTGAATGGGACCCTGTTGGGAAATAATTGCTAGGAGCACAGGAAAAATGAATGCCCTGCTGAAAGTATTTTTTAAAAGAATGCATTTTACTCATTGCCATTGATGTGCTCGATGACAAAATACATTTCTTACACGGAAAGGGATGTGCTCAAATTGGTAAGGGAAAACCGTCATTTTATAATCTAAGAATGTCAAATGCCCCCTCAAATAATGAGGCTGCAATTGCCCACTTCAGCAATTGCTGAAGTGAAATCACGTAACCGTATTTCGAAGTTACTCTGAGGCTGCTTGCGCTGAAGACACCAATAAACTTGCAGCAGTTTACTCGGGGTTAACACAGAAGCCACGTGCAGAGCTTAAGTTCATTAATGATTTTAATACAGCCACCAAGAATATAATCCTACTTTTATATGTATCTCTACCCTGTGTACCTATATATATATCATGTCATACAATTCTATCTGGTTTTGTAAAGAGCAAAGATGCTGTACCTCAAGGTATCAAAAGAGCTATAAATCTTCCTTAAAAAGAGGAAATGTTAAGATCCTTCATTTGCCGTTACCATTTGCAGATATTTTATAAGCCATCAAAGTAACAAGCCAACCTTTCCTGCTCCTCCCCCGGCCGCTGCAGGCTTTAGAAAGACTGAAGGTCAAGCAATGTCTCAACACCGTGCCAGTATTTCACATTTTGGAAGGCAAAGTAGTAAAAGGTTGTTACATCATCCATTCAAAAGACTAACCGCAGCCACAGGTACAACGTCTGCCGCCTGCAAGAGCTCTGGAAGGCATGCACATAACGCTTAAAACTAATCTGATGAATCAAAAGAGATCCCCCCCAAGTCCTGTATGTCTGTGGGAAAAAAACAGTAAATTCAAAGTATTAATAGTTACATCATTACGGGCACCAAAGAGATAGACCCTTCCCAAACCGTCAGAAAGCTCAAGAAGTATTAAGGATGAAAAGTACCTTTCATCCAACCGAGCACGTAATTAAGAGAGGAATAAAGTGTTTCCAGCAGCCTCACAAAGGGACACGGTTCAAAATTACATTTCAGGGTGATTACAGAAGCGCCCGTTTCTGTATTTGCCAGCACTGTGTGTGTTTTGGTAAGGCTTGTACCTAGCAAATGCCAGCGATGCTGCCTG
>NW_020799122.1:1049127-1055174 GCF_003259725.1 Athene cunicularia | reverse complement strand
CGGCCGCTCTCCGGAGAGCTGCGGGGCGACGCGAGGCTGCGGGCGCTGAGGCTGCGGGCGCTGAGGCCACCGACCTTGACCGGCAGCGGGAAAGGGCCGGGCGGCAGCGGCGGCCGGAGGGAAGGGAGGGACCCGCGGGCCTTGGCACTGTCGCCGCTGACTCACCAGTGGAAACAGCGATCTGTTCCCAGGCCCAGCGCTGCCACCTCCAAACCACCCCGAACGCCCCGCGGGGTGGTGGGGTGCACCCTGCTGGCGCCCCTTCCCCGGCAGCCCCCTGCGGGGGCCGCTCTCACGCCCGGGCTCTGCTCGCCCCTGCCAGGGGCTTTCTCCATCACCCTGCGGACGCGCAGCCAGGTTGGGGGGGAGCCCCGAGCCCCGACAGGCAGTGGCCGCCCTGTCTGCTGGGAGCCCAAGGGCCACCTTTGTCCAGGAGCCCCCGGACGGCGGGAGCAGGGCGCAGTGCCTGTGCCCAGACACTGCCCGTATTCATGGGAGCAGCGGGACCGGGGCAGCACGGGGGCGAGTCCCCCCCCAGCCCGGCCAACAAAACGGGCATTGAGGAGAGGGCGGCCGCCCCGGGCAGACCTGGGCCAGCTGGCGGGACGCGGCGCTCAACGGGGGGGTTGTCAGCAGCCAGAGGCACCAGACGCCACTCGCACGCAGACACGGGGGCCCCGGGGACCTGAGGGGAGCGGGTGGCGCGGCCGAGGGCACGTGGGTGCTCCCAAGCTCCCCCGTGCCCTGCGTGGCACCGTGTGCGTCCCACCCTGTGCGGGAACCAGGGTCAGCCCTCGGCGTCAGCGCGCAGCAGCGGCTGAGGAGCCCTTCCCCAGGAGGGAGGCGACGAGAGGATGCCAGGAGCGAGGATGCCAGGAGCGTCAGAAGCGCTGGGGTGCGCGTCCATGGCAGCAAACGCCAGCCGAGGGAGGGGAGCCCAAGCTTCTCCAACCAGAGCTTGCACAACCTGCATCTGCCCCTGCCCAGACCTTCTAGCGCTGCTCCAGCAGCAGGATCAGGCCCAGGAGCAGGCTCTGCCAGCACCCAGAGCCACCAGCCGCCCTTGGCCGGGGCCTGCTGCGCCGGGGGGTTGGGGAGGGAAACATCTGGACCTGCTGAACACTTTCCAGGGCGCGCGGCCAGGGCTCCCTGCGCGGTGGCACCAGCCCTGGGCCGTGCCCCGTCGTCAGCCAGCAGCTGTTCCTCCGTCCGCATCTCCGCCCTGGAAATTATTTATTTGCTGAAGAACAGCTTTCCCCGGGAAGTCTGCTCCAATGCTGCGGGACATCTTCAGTTACAAGGGAAAAATATAAACAGTTTGAGCCTCGGAGGCCCTGACGCTCTGCAAACACCGGCGCTAACCCCGGGGCTGGCGGCGGCTGCTGCGCGGGGTCAGCACAGGAGAGTGACAGGGTCCCCCGGCACCCCCCCGCGCCCAGGCAGCGCCGTGCGGGGGGTGGCAGAGCCCACGGGCTGCCCGCAGTGCTGGCCGGCCCTTGGGGGGCCTGGGGGGAGCTGCCCTCTGCTGGGGTCCCCCTCCCTGCTGCGCTGAGGCCTGGGCAGCCCCGTGCCCACGCCGGTAACCCCTCCACGTCCCCCCGAGCACAACTGGCACTGGCATGGGCGCAGGCTGCGGGCCAGCGCGTTTACCTTATGTTTGCTGCTCTTAGTTGTTTTTGCTCTGCCCTGTAACAGATTTGCAGGGCTTGCAGCAGCAGCTTCTGCCGGGGAGCTGGGGCAACACGGCATCCTCTGGGGCTGACGGGTAAAGCGGGAGCTGGCACTGACCGCTGACACCCTGCGGAGATGGGGACCTGGGGACACAGGCCAGGCCAGGCACCCACCTTGCTCTCACAGCAGGAACGGGTGTCCCCACCCACACGCTGGAGGGAGCTTGTGGGAAAGGAAAGGCCGTCACCTCGCTCTGCGCCCAGCCAGACCATCAGCACGCTGCTCCCCGTAACTTAAAGGGCTGCTTGTACACGGGACACCTCTAACAGCACAGGGTGACTCCGATGACAGGGATGGACTGGTTGGTTTCACCACCCTGCTACGGAGGGCCGGAGTAACCCGTCCCCTGGACTCAGTGCGGTGCCAGAAGCCCCTTTCCCTCCTCAGACGGCTGCGGTGGATCGTGCACAAGCCGAAGCTTGAGCTGTTCCCCCGTACCCGCTCGGCGCCAGCGTGGGGCTGGCTCCTGGGCACAGCCCCGGCTTCCCCGCCGAGCCCTGGACAAGTCGCCCACCCTCTCCCGCTGGCTGGGTGCCGTGCCAGAGCCCCTCACCCGAGGGGGCTGCCCGTGCTGCCCACAGCCCCCCTCCGGGCAGAGTGCTGCGCCCCGGGGCAGCCCGAGGGGGCACCGAGCTCAGCACCCTCCGGTCTGTTCTCTGTTCAGGAGGGTGTATAGAAAAACTGCCAAGAAAATCCCAGCATCATCTGCGTTGGAAAAACGCTTGAAGCTCCTCCAGCCCGACCATGACCCTCCCCCTGACCGTTCCCAACTCCCCCAGATCCCTCAGCGCTGGCTCAGCCCGACTCTTCAACCCCTCCAGGGATCCCGGGGACTCCTCCCTGCCCTGGGCAGCCCATTCCAACGCCCAACAGCCCCTTCTGCACAGAAATCCTTCCTCAGAGCCAGCCTGACCCTGCCCTGGGCAGCCTGAGGCCATTCCCTCCTGTCCTACCAGCAGATTGTAACCGAAACCCCCGTGAGATACGGGAGAAGCACAAACTGAGTTACCTGCAAAGGGAGCCTTGCCCCCAGAACTGCAGACACACAAAACCAGCAAAACCCTCCGGGCTGTGCCTTCAGGGTGCTCAGAGGTATCAGCTTCCAGCTGCTGTTCCCCCGTCCCTGCAGCTGGGGCACAGGGTGAGTGTCTCTGGGCAGGACGGCGCTATCCAGACCTGTGACTTCTCCTTCAATGTTCAGTGCAAGCTCATTAGGGTTTTTCTTTCCTTTTTTGTTTCTCCCCCTTTGTTACCGGCCTCGTAACTTGCATGTTAGTGATCTGATAACAATCAGACCTTTCAGATAGCAGCTACCTCCCCTCAGGCACCCCCTGGGGCGGTCACCAAACCTTCTGCCCTGCACCCACCGTCTCCATTTTCAAGCCACCCAGGAGCAGACTCTGGAAGGCCACGAGGGCAGCGTTACCGTGTTTGCCTTTCCACCTCGGGAGCCACGAGGCTCCCCTCGGCCGCGCACCTGGAGCACGCAAGGCCTCTCCAAAAAAAGAGATGCCCAAACGCTTTTTTTGCGGCCGTCCCGACGCGGGGCAGCGGGGAGCAGCCCCTCTCCCAGGCATCAGGCTCCTGGGACAGCAGCGTGTGGCCCCGGGATCCTGGCAGTGAGGTGAAAAGCGCGTCCTGCTGCTGGCAGACTACTGGGAAAGGGCAAGGCCAAAGCGTTCCGGAACCTGCCTGCCTGGACGGAGCGCGGCCACGAGCCACAGGACCAGCTCGCACAGGCACCGCTTCGGCGCGGGGCCTGCAGGGCTGCCAGGCTGGCCCTCCCTCCCTGCCAAACGTATCACGCTCGGGGCCACACTAAGCTCCTAACAAAGCCACCACAGAGCCAGCGCTGGCGTCACCGCAACGCTATCCCTCCGAACAGCTCAATATATGGGAAATTCACTCCAGCACACGCAATGAGAGCTCTCCCTGCTTAAAACTCGAGGCTTAAAAATCCTTCAGATCTATGCTAAATTGAGCGAGCAGAATTAACATATTTTTTCCTAAACAGAATCTGGATCCAATCTAAGGACTCCCTAATGGGACTTTCTCATGTTAGAATGTTTTAGCTACACTAACGCAAACCATGAGCGCGGCATCACGAACGCTCCAGCAGCGCTGTGTAGAGCTCTTCCCGACACCAGAACCAAAAAAGGCCTTTGGAAACGCAGCTCCATCGCCGAGTTCCATGGGGCTCCGTGGGGGATGGCAAGTCAAACTGTTTAGTTAGCTCAGCACTTCACAGGTGAGAGCGTGGAACCCCCGCACCAGGGAGCGCCCTGGACCTTTAGAGGCAACAACCTTCTAGTTCAGCTTTTCCCAAGTCTGGTTTCCCGATTCCGTTTGACCTCAACCAGTCTCCACACACACAGAAAACCAACACTGGGCCTGAAACTATCACAGCCCTGGAATTTTCCCAGCACTGAACTGGAGCTGAGCTCCCTCTCTTCCCACCCCGCAGCGCTGCGTGCGGCCTGGTCTGACCAGCTCATCCAAAAGCGACACCTGCGTGTCACTACGGACAGTCCCAGGCAAACCGGGGCTCTCTGGCACTGCAATACTTGTGCCAGGACCAAAGCAAGGGCTGACAGAATTCTTCAGTTTCTGTGAAGTTCACCACAACGCCTCAGCAAGTCAGCTCATCTCTGTAACACTTAAACACCAGCACAAGACAAAAAACTTTTAAGCGTTTACTCTTAAGCTACTGAAGTGATGAACACTGGCCCACTGTGAACACCTGCACTGTTTCCATTTTAAATCAATCTCAAGTTAAAGACTTTTTTACACGTTAAGTTGGACCAGCTTCAGTGATCTGCACCCACGTACTTGTTCCTAAAAGAGGAAAACAGTCTTAAACTGCAAGTTCAGTTAATATTTTCATTAGCAATAAAAGTTCAAATAAACGTTCTGTGAAGCCTCTCATTTTTTCCTCCATAAAGCTGATCACTTCTTTATCCCACCATTACCAAAAAAACCACCAGTGACAGCTTCCAAACAAAATTCCATTTAATGAGACATACTCATCCAACACAATTAAAGAGTTTCGGGCACTGCAGTTTTATGCCTTGATGGCGTATTTCCGGACAGGGTACAAACGTTCCTTTCGCTGCTGTTTTTTGGTCTTCAGATTCTCCTCATGCTTATTTAATCTGCGTCGCATGGCACGAGTCTTCTTAGGCCGCAGATCAAGAGGCTTATACTTTTTACCCTGTTTGCAAAAATACACAAGTTTGAGCAGTTGCCAGGCAGCAACAGGGTGCAGGAGCTCCCAGAGAGCCGAGCTGTCTGCAAGGACACCAGCAGCGCCTTAAGCTGCTTCTTGCTGGGACTGTCGTTACAGACTAAAAGTTTAAGAGAGCTTCTCACCGCTGGGAAACAGGATTCTGACTTTTGTACCAGTTGTGCTAGCCTTGATTCAGGCTTAAGTAACACTTAATCTTACAAGCCCCAGTTTTCCAGCACTTCTTGAATTTCCTCCTCTGTATAATCCCAACCCCAAGAGATATTATTCTAAAAGTTATAGAAACTTAATGGGATAAAAAAAAATGTTTACAACTCAGGAAACAGAGTATCTCCATTTCTGGAAACTGCATCTCCTAGAAAGTGTACTACACACCAGAGAAGCGATGCTGCCCAGAAGATTCCTGGCAAAAGCACATTTGCACAAAGTGTACAGAATTTAGGGTAGTCTTGCAATAATATTTAAAAAGGAACCATACCCAGACAACTTTGAAACTGAACATAGAGTCTTTCTTGAGTTTTAAGCTGTTAAGTAATAATCAACAAAATAAGCTCCTTCCTACAAACTAGGTATTTTAAAAGAGCAAGAGAAAAAAGACCACGCTGCATGATGCCTTACCTTGTAGAACTTCCTCAAGTTCTCCTTCTGGGTCTGATTGATGACAGTCAAGACCCTGGCAATGGATTTACGCACCACACGTCTGCAAGAGGGAAAACAAGAGCATGTCTCAGGACACGCTGGAAGAGAAGCACCAACGACTTAAAACCCGGGGTACCGAAACTACAGCCAAGTAACCCTCCTCGTACCCATTGTGGCAAAACACCAGCAGCTTCCGGCACATCTCAGCTCAACGGGCTCCGAGCAGAGACGCACAACCCGATTTTCAAGCCTACAAACATCCGTTCCTCTTCCACACTACTTTGTTTCCCCCGTTTCACCACCCGGACGGTGAAAGCACCTCTGGAACACAGCGCGTCGCGGCCTCCCCCCGCCCAGGCCGCGGCTCCCGCACGGCACCGGCTGGAGGCCGCGGCTCCCCCAGCGCCCTCTCAGGCCCGGGGAAGCTCCTCCG
>NW_020799122.1:1042789-1049077 GCF_003259725.1 Athene cunicularia | reverse complement strand
TGAGCCCGGTGCGGGGGGCGGCGATGGCGGGGGGGCCGCCCAGGCCCTGTGCCCGGGCTGCGCGGAGCCGCGCTCACCGCTCTTCGCCCTGAGCGGAGCGGAGGAGCGGCGGGACGCGGCCGCTGCCTAGGCCTGGGCTGGCGGCGGACCTGCAACAATTACCCCGACGGCTCCTCCTTGTGAACTTCGCCATCCTCCAGGTTACCTCGCCTCTCCCAGCCGGGGAGGCTCTGGGTGTTTCGGACTCTCTGACAGGGACCTGCGCTTCTGCGTTGCCAGCAGACCCTGGATTTTACCCGAGCTGCCCGTGCAGTGCTGGATAGCCAGGCTGCAAGTTCACACAGTCATCGTGGATGTGTTCAGGTTCTAAACTTTTACCTCAGCGTCTTCCCCTTCACCGAATTCATGGTTTTTGTACTGAGAAATGCTCTGGGCAAGGGGTGATGTGAAATGCCCTTGGGGATAGAAGCTGGATGACTGTTACGTGGTGTCATCCCCCCAAAATTTCTTGCCCGTTACTGGCTATAAAAATGTCAGTAACCAAAGGCTGCCCTAGATAAAGCGTTCAGGATCAAGACTGCAGGTTTTCAGAGTCTGGATCTAATCTCCCACCGCAGAATAGGACCTGTTTTTGTTAAAGTCTGAGTTGCACTTCTCTAATTTAATAACCAGGCGCCAAGCTTCCAGGCTTAAACTGTCTCTTGGCCAAGCAATTCTAGTCCTCCAACCTGCAAAATGGGTCCCTTAATATAAAAAACGGCTAGATTTTGCAAGAGCTATCCAAATGTGATCCGTAATTCTCAGCATCTTGTCTAAGCTAACGCAGAGCAGCTCTCTTGGACCATATGATGACTAAAATGCTGGTGTAAGTGAGTCTCCCGGCGTGCGTGTGCTCTCCCACCCTTCCTGCGGACGCCAGAACCGCGGTGTTTGGTAGCAGCCTTTGGAAATCACAGGACATCATCCTGGTGTGGATCTTGCTGGGGAGGTTTGCAGGTGTGGTCACTGCCTGGTGCATCTTCTCACCCGGTGTGAACCGTGTTGCCTAAAGAGCCCCATGGTCCCTTGCTCAGACTGTCGAGGGAGCCATTAACAAGCGCGTGACACCTGACTGTAGGTTGTGTTCGTAGAAAAAAAAGGTGCTTCGTTGTCAGATTGGATAAGTCAGTCTGGTTTAAGATGTTTGGATGAATTGGGTCACAATTTATGTTAAATGAAAGAAACAATGAGGCGTTTAATGGGAAGCAAAGAGCTTCTGGGCTGCCAAAATAATACTGAGAGTGTATGTAAATGTGATAGCCAGGTTCTTTGCTACAGAAAATATAAAAACCATTCATAGAAATTATATGGAGAGAAGAAATATTCTGCTGTGCTATGAAGGAGATTGCGATCGTTGTTTTATCTTGAAACATAGGTACAATACAGCATCAGAATTGAACTGGCAATCCATGTCCCTTACAAACATTGGAAGATTTTATCACAAAGATGACTAGTTGGGCTAAGCCCTGTGTGTAAGAACGATACAGACAGCAGCCCTGTGCTGTGTGTTCACCGTGCTGGTTGGGAAGCGAGATCTACAAGTGATAAAATGCTGAAAGCGCTTGGCAGTGGGAGGAACACCCAGCCTGCCTGTATTGTTATTCATTTCTGTGTTACTGTTCTATTTGATGGAGGGAAGTAATAGAAATGGAGAATAACAATTCAAAACATTGAGAAGCTTATGACCTGAGCCAGTTCTGCATCGAAACGAAATTGTGTTGCCCGTACTGGTGCACCGGAGGCACAGATTTACGCAGGTGGGAGGACGGGGGCTGTAGCTCTCCCTCCTCTGCTGCCAGCGCCGCTCCTGTCACATGATGTGACTGCACAGTCCTTTGCTCGCACTGCAGCTGCGCTCGCCCTGGCGTGTGCCAGTCAGATTTCGCCTCTTTTTGCATCACTTTTATTCTGGTTTAGCTTTGTTGGCCTGATATGGAACTGTTGATAAACTGCTGCGGTATAAATGGATAATGGGAATTCATTTGATCATCTGGACGCATTACTTTCTTGGCTTATCTTTTATTCTGCGTGGCGCGCTTTGGGCAAGGAAGGAAGAGTTCTGATGTGAAGGCCTATTCTGAGGTGATGCTATGGCCTAAATAGCCAAAATGTGACTGTATTTTAAACAGAAAACCCCAATGCCCCACCACCAACTCCCAAAAGCATGATACAGCTATCAGAGTCTTATCACAGAAATCTGCGTGTTGATGTCTTTTTTTTTCTCCGAACTTTTCATAGGGTTTTTTTTCCCTAAAAAGGTTTGGTTGAAGCAATCTTTGTAGAAGAAAACCAAGGACCTGTACATGCAAGCTTTAGAATAATTTTCTTTCGTATTCTTGCATAAGAACATTCTGCAGGCTTGGCTTTCGTAGCCGAGTTGCTGTCTTTAAGCACATAAGCTCTTTTCTGGCTATATAGTTTTTTTAACCAGGCTGGAAACAGAGGTATGGAAGGGGGTATGTGTTGCAGCAGAAGGAAACAGTTTAAAGGAGTGGACCAAATTGTGTGTGGGAGCTGCATGGTGGGTCAAACAGAGGTCTGTTTCTCTAAAGTATGTAAGTTAGCTGCCAACACAAATATTACCTAGCGTTTTACATGTGCTGAGAGAAGGCAGTACAGCCCTGCAACAGGAATAGAATAGAATAACCATCAATCTGGTTCCCTGAGGATGTCAGTCAAGAAAGGAAGTGTGTGATGCCAAAAAGCCTGGATGGAACAGCAGGTTTAGAGGACTCATCGTTTGAAGTATTTTTAATTATTACTATAATGGAACACAGACTAGAAGCTGAATTTTTTTAAATATAATTACAGCAGAAGTCAGCAGAGGGATTTCTCTGGTGCGTGGCAGTGGAACAGCCCAGGAGCAGCTCCTGCTCAGGAGGGTGAATTCCCAGAGGGATGCCGTTCCCCGGGCCGTTCCCAGCACGCTGGCAGCTTATGGCCAAACGCTGGCTTGGAGGGAAGAAGTGGGCTGGATGGATCAAAAAGCTTTCCTGAGCTCGTGCCGCATTCTCTTTTGTCAGAGTCCCGTTCCAGTTGGAAGGCAGCCATGGACACCTTGGCTGAGAATGCTGACAAGGTGCAGAGTGTGAGGGTAACTGCCCTCCGGATCGGACGCTGCCCAGAGATGCTGTTGGGGCCATCTAGGAAATAATTTGACTTGCTAGCAAGGAGCCTCTCCATCACATCAGCATCACGCTACAGTGTACAGCAATCATTCCGTTTTGAATTAATGAGTGCACATCAAAAGAGTTAAAACATCAGTTGTTTTCTGAGTAAAGAAAGCAAAAAAAAAATCTATCTTGTAAGTCGGATGCTTTTCAGGAACTTGGCTGCTCTAGATGCAAGAGGCATGTGCTTTTCCGCCCTGCTTTAGGTGATGGCTTAGTTCAAGGGGGCCCAGATTTGGCTCAGTCAACAGTTGTGTTGGCGTTTTGCCATCGAATGTGCGTAAAATGGAGCTGACTGCAATTCCCTCTTCACTCTAACATGGAGGGGCATCCCGGGGAGACCTGAGGCCCCGGTATGCCTTGCTGTAGGTTGACTTGGCTGCGAGAGTTATACTGGGATGTGCGTTCCCTGCAGCATAAGCTGGTGTATTGTGATTTGATCGTTGCTTTCAAGTCCCTGGACTGTATTTTGATGGCTTGTCATAACTAATGCATTTCAACCCTTGTTGTGCCTGTGCTTCCAAAATCTTTCTCCCTTCTCACAGTGGCTTACGTGCTTTTCCAGATGCACGAGGCTCATACCTCATTTGCAGTCTCTTCCTATGATTTTGTGGCTTACGTGCAGTGCCACAAAATCAAGATAAAACACAACGGGCATTTTAGCTGCTCCAAGAACTTCGTGTGTAAATAAACCACTAAATAGTTTAGCTTGTGAAATGTAAATACACACAGCCCACCACAGCTGATGGTGTTTTTCTATCTCCCTTCTTCCCCTCCCACCCCTGCCAAGAGGAGGCTAGCCTGATGTTCTCTTTTCTATTGCTCTTTCATACAATGCAAATGACTGCTAAGTACCATGTAGGTGGCATGCAGGCACCACCGCAGATTCAAGATTTGAGTTTGGATGAAAGGAAACATTTGTGTCCCCTTCCACATTGCTTCTGAACCATCTTCTGGGGATTCCTGGACTCCGATGACCCAGAAACTCTGCCCTGGTCTGACTTTGAGCTTGAGCTCGTTTTTAGTAGCAAACTAGTTAAGTCAGTAGAAGAGCAGAGGCCCAACTGTGATGACATTTTTAGCCTTTGCCCTTTGTTCATCCTATACACAAAAGGTCATGAACTGCAGTGAAAGAGGGATCACAGAGGGCGCGGAATGGACAAAGGTGGAACAAATTGCCAGTGGCAGAAACATAAAGAAGAGAAGCAGAAGTTTTGTGTTATGAAGGTAATAGAAAAAAAGCCACATGCATCCCGCGGTGATATCATGTCTTGTATTTAAAGTGAGTCTGCCCATAGTGAACGTAGGAGACTCTGCTGGTAAGGTGTGGCTTAGATGATCTCAATGCAGAAGGCAGGAAGGGACGACACTCTGTTTCCATGGTGTGATGTTAATGAGCAGCTCGTGTTGTTCTGGGAGAAAAGATGCCAAAGCTGCAGTCCTGGATACAGACAGGTATGCTTTAGGCAATAAAAGGATTTTTAAAGGTGTGTGAAACAAATGAAAAGCCTGATTCTATAGACTAAGGACTTACTTGAAGCTAAAATAATAGGATTGGCACTGCATGCTGGATATTCGGACTCGTTTGACTTGGAATGGAGTTGAATGTTTGGCGTTGGCTGTTTCCCTGCAGGAAGCCTTGAGACTGTTCCTGCTGAGGTGTCAAAGGTAATGCAGAGGTGGCAGCTCACATTAACTCCGAGGTCTTAATTTGAGACAGTGTTTGCAGATCTTCTGGTATGCTGAGGAATGAACTACACGGCCATGAAAGTATTAAACTTTACGTTTGCGGTAATAAAATTCTTGTGTGTGCCTGCTATCTGTCCCTTCCACTCGCTATAGCAGTGTGCATCTGGAGAACTGTGTGTGCGTGTTTTTATCTTGTTTTCTTATATATCCCCTCCCCTCTCTTTTCCCCTTTTTAGGGAACAAAGTTTATGCAATCACACAGTCAGGTTTCCCCTTTTCTCATCTTTTCCAAGCAGCTTATAAATCACTTGTCCAGTGTAGCCAGTGTAGAAGAGTATCTAGCGAGTAATTTTCAGAACTCTGAGGAAGCTGAAGGAGAGCGACACGTTTGGTGCATCTGTTAAAGGGAAGTGCAGACAGAAGAGAGTTGTCGTGCAGGAGGCATCTGGCCAGCCACTTGGCGTGTGGGGAGCACCGGACGGCTGAAGCCGTTCCCTTTGCTGGGCAGGAGAGCTGGGTGGTTGTGATGGGGAGAGAAGGATCCGCAGGGCATGGACGGGGCTTCCTCTCGCTGTGAAAGAAGATGGCTGGCTGTGCACGAGCGTGTGGGCTGGTGCCACAGGCTCAGCTGGGGTTGTATGTTTTTATTATTTTTAGAAAATGTCTTCCCTCTTGCCAGACCTTTAGAGATAGTACTGCTTTTGCAAGTTAGCTGTAAAAATGGTACATTTTGGTTTGAAAAAAATACTTTCTTGGAGAATTCCCAGTAGGAGTAGAGCTGGTTGCATTTGCAGGTGATTTTCAGTCAGCCACAGTGGAATTTGTTTACAGAATACAAGTTTTTCAGCCCCCTAGTTCATGCTGCATTTCTCCTTAGTGCCCTTTTGAAAGAAGCAAACATCCAGGCAGAGAGAACAGGATTTGACCAGCGTTATCAACTAAATAAAATAGCTCCTTGTTTCTCTTTCTTCAGCCACATTTTCAGTTGCTTTTTATTGTTGCGTTCAAACAAAAAATGTCTCCAAAGCCTGGGCTCTGCCCAAGCCCTTTTCATTGTGTATTCTGTGTGCATGTTTATCCAGCAGTGAGCGTAGCTGGTACAGAAACGCTCTAGCTGTTAAGCTAGGCCTGGGTATTGCTGCCCTCCTGGACTGCTGACCCTACCAGGGGTCCCGGCGTGGGCTCAGCCCGCTCGCAGATGCCTCCCGCAGCGCCCGAGCCAGCTACTGTAAAAGGAGCTTGGTAGGTCTGAGGAGCTGCAGCCACTGCAGTGCAGACGTGCCCCGAGGTGAACAGTGGTTGGGGATGAGAAATGTCTGTGTTTGCTTCCAACTTTTACTAAAAAGCCTGGAATAATAAAGGACTCCTTTCCCCTCCCCCCCCCCCCCCC
>NW_020799122.1:1029806-1042739 GCF_003259725.1 Athene cunicularia | reverse complement strand
CCCCCCCCCCCCAATATATTTTATAAAGAAATGGTCTGACGTGTAACTGCTCCCTGCCATTCCCTCTGAAGTACTGGCTCCAGCAGGCTGAAGCTTTCAGTGTGTGTGTGCTCGTGTGCATGGGGGGGGGTGTTATTTATTTATTTCAGTGTTTCTTGAGTAGAACCGAGTGGTGTCTCAGGAGCTTCGGGACAGCGGTTCTCTACGGAGAATTAGGTATTCTGGCAAGAGGAATGAATTTGAGTTCTAATTAATTTTGTGTTGTCTGAGGCTCTGTCAGGACTAGCACTCTGAGCAGATTACATGGAAACGCACAGATGGCTTTCCCAAAACGTGCAGTATAGCTTTGAAAGAAAACACAAGAGGAGAGTATGCCAGTCTGTGTAAGAAAAGGAGAGGCAAATAGAGAGCAAAGGTAGACATCTTACTTGACGAAGATAAAATTGCGTGTTTCTCAGTAAAGATTTGAGACGTGGTGGTTCTAGGCTTTGGGTATGACTGATCAACAGCTTAGTTTTATCTGCGTTACTAATTTATGGATAAGAAGTGGGTACCAACTGGGCATCTGGCTTTAGATCACATCCCCTTTTGGCAGTGATGCTGTTGGAGATGCGTCAGGATGAAAAGTGAAAAGAGATCTGGTCTCCTTGACTCGAGGTTTGAGACCTTTAAAATCCTGATAGATTGGAATGTGTTTTCTGCTGTTGGTTTCTGTGGAGAACAGTTCTAATAACGTCTTCGTTTGGGGAAATTCCTGTATCAACAAGATAGGCATAGAAAGTGTGTTTGCTTTTGCTTTTTGGTTACCACTTGCATCTCTCAGTAAGGAGTGGGAAGCATTTGAAAAACAGTTTATATTTCTGTGCTGTGATTTCCTGATTAAAATGGTAAAACTCTCCGTGAAGTTGTGAATCAGGATGCAGCCATCACTTACCCTTATCATTAGCTCACTTGTCTAAACACATACTTCCTGCTCAACTCCAGAATTTTAATAATAATCAGAGCCTCAACTGTAAACATTGTCTGATGCAAGCAATGAAACTCCAGATCAGCAAGAGTTTAAGTCGTGTAGTCGATATGGCAGTTCACTGTTCTGTATTACATCTGTCACAGAAAATCCTGATTCTCAGGCTAAAGGTTAATCATTATGGTCAACGCACCCTGGTTCACTGCTTGGTTTGCAGTATTCAGGCGGGTGAGTGAAAGAAACAAGAGCATTTCTTCAAAAAAAAAAAAAAAAAAATTATTCTTCTCCCACTTATCCCTGTGCCCAGCATTAACCGTCCTGGCTTGTCCCGTTGGGTTTGCACCTGCTGGCCTGTTCAGAAGGTTGTGTGTGGGTTATGTAAGGCACAGAGCTGAAGGCTCAGTGATCAAAACAGCTGGAGCCTGAAATAAAATACAGATTCTTGTCCTAATTTTAGCCAAGAAGCTTCACTGGGACACGTTGATCAGTTCTCTGCATTGTAATAAATTTGTTCCTGTACATAGTGTGAATGTTTAACATCCAGACTTTATCTGTGGAGGGCTGGAACGCCGTGGAGATCAGTATTTGTAAGGTGCGCGAGGTCACCTGTTAAATGACACAACGGGTGACGTGTTCTCATTTTTTGGAAGAGTTGCTTCTGAAAGATGTGCTCATGCTTATACTTACAAAATCATACTCTTTTCTCCTGAAAGTGATAAAGTATAAATGTATAAAAAATAAGACTAAATTCTTCTGGTTTTTGAAGTAAGAAAGACGGGTTGTGTATCATGTGTGAAGTATCTGCTCCACACTGCTCGTGTTCCGTAGTACAGACTCTAATTTCCTTGGTAAAATACCAGATAGAACAAATACGCTGCTAAAGTCTTTGAGATCGTTTGCCTCTAGTACAAGACGAGGGTTTTAAGTCTAATGCTGATACTCTAGTGAGAAGAGAGTTGTTCTTTCAATTGACTGTTTAGGTGAAGTAGATAAAACGCTGCTAATAGGTACTCGCAGATTTTATCCTCTAAATACTCATGTGTTGAAGCTGTCCAGGTGGACTGGAAGGCTGGAGACCCTCAAGATTCCACAACTGAGCAGAAGCCAGGGCTTAAAAAAAGACAGATGGGTTGTGTAAGTCCTCTGTCGGGAGGTCAAGGCGCCACGTCCAGCCAGCTCTGCTATGCAGCTCAGGAGACTGCCCCTGATTCTACCTGTCCTCGCTCAGCAGAGTTCCGTGCTCCTACCCGCCACCTGTACAGTAAGCCATGCAGTCGCAGTATCACTGAATTTTCTCTGGAATGAGGTTTTATTTGCTTGGAAGCACCAGGCGTGAATTCTGACCACCCGCTCCTACCAGGCAGCTGAAGGGCAGGTTTCGGCGATCCTCAGTAACAAATCTGGCCAAGGGGGTGCGCGTGCAGTACAGTTATTTAACACATCCACGCTTGACTGTCGTTGTCAGCCCGATTTCCTCGAACCAGAGTGTTCTCTCACTGTTCACAAAGCATGCCTCGCAGCGCAGGCCGGAGTCCCAGCGCAGGGCCGGTGGGGAGTGCATACTGGTGACTTCAGCACTCTTTTTCCCTTCCAGCTGAGCCTGGAAAACCTTAGCCAAAAGACGGCAAACCACAGGGAAGTGGAAACGTGTGATGTAAGTGACACATAACTTTAAAAATACTGGCTAGCATCATGAAACTTTCATCCGTTTCCCATACCCCTCCTCCCGCTGCCTGTCAGCTCCAGCTGTTTTGCACGGTGTTGCCATCCTCTGGGGTGCCTCTAAGCTCCTCTACCCTGGGTGCTGCAATGGGATGAATTTGTAGATTCTATTGACGTGTTGTACTGAGCAAACCTGGAATTGTGCGTTCTGAGAGTGTTGGAAAGAACCTGGCACGCCAAGTGCAGTGCTTGGCTAGCACAATTTTTCTGCCTTGTATGGCCTGAGGAGTTGGCAAAATCTTTGAGAAAATACTAAGTTCTGCTAGAAGTCACCATTTTCTGACTTACTTTAACAGTCTTTTAAACCAATGTTTCAGTGTCTCCTTTTGCAGACTCTGGAGGTAATTTTTTTAACATGTGCTACTGAAGAAAAAAGAAGAAAAATTGTCATGCAGAACAGCCCAACAATTTCTTCTGCGTGAAAGAGAGCAAAAAGCATCAAACACAGAACAAAAAATTAAGTAGGTGATATTTTTGGTATAGCTGGGCTGTCAAAACTGGGGCAGCTGTCTGTTTGCAGAAGAGAAGCAGAGATCTGTGGAGTTTCTTCTAGTATCAAAGAGAAGGAGAGGTCCACATTGTGGATGCACTACTGGTTGCATTTTATTTATATTTTTCATTCGGAGCTTAGCAGTCCCTGAGGAAAGGGCGATGTCAGTAGCTATATTCCTCCCTTTGCTGTGCCCACTTGCTGTTTCTAATAATAATTCTTTCTCCTGTCTGTAATGCTGCTGCATTACAACAGCCTTTAGTGCAGGGAAGACCTCCTCCCTTCCATTGCTGCTCGTGATAGTAGTTTGTTCTTTGTACAGCACCAAATACCACCCCCTCCAGAGCATGATAAGCCAAAACCAGTGCATGTTTCGCTTCTCTAGAAAAGCCAGCCTCACATATCATTAACAGCTCCTGTTGTCCTTTTTCTTTCCATCTTCCCTTCCCATCTTTCCTTCATATTCAGGCATGTGCTGTGGCTGAGTGAAACCAGGGTTTGAATTGCAGCAGCGCCTGTCTCGTGTCTGTAACCAAAATGCTTCTTTTGAGTTTGAGATATGCAGAAAAATTACCTTCTGGCAGCTTTTCTAAAGATATCTCCCAGAGGGAAATTGTCATGCTTATTACCACTGCGCTTAATTCTTCACTGCTTTTATTTCTTTCTTGGTTGAACCCCTTATTTCTTTTCCTGACTGTTTTTTCCTATAAGGAAGACTTTGCTCATGATGTGATTCAGTCTGAATACTTTTTTTTGATGTATTTTCTGTATGGTGTTATTTTATAATCATTGTGAAGATAAAGTTGACATGTAGTGAGTAAGAAACCAGTCCATTCTGAGCAGGGCTCGTGCTTGCTCTTTAGTGTAACCTTTAAGGATTTTTCAGTAGGACTTTCCACTACACCATCTATGTGTGTAAAGACACTGGGTAGTGTATAGGTACTCCTGTTTTCTGAGTGCTGTATGTGGCAGAGACAGAATACACCTTTAATTATCCTGCAAGAGAGTGAAACTTGATCTCATCCATCATCACTGTCCGAAGTTGGTTGTTTGGCGCATACTCCTGTCATCCCAGCGGTGCTGGGGCTGTTGTGTCTGTTCTGTCCCACAGGCAATTGTGCTTACATCTTCAGGTCATTAAGAACAGAGAGAGTTTCATAACTGTATGGGTAACTAAGGTTTTGTTTCATTTTACTTTTAACTGTGATTTAGCTGTTTTATTATAAAGTGGCCCAGAAATAAAGAGGGCCCATTGAGACTTCTGTGTTTAATTTGTTATGTACTAATGGAATTGCTTTTCAGAAGCACCCAGAGCCTTCTCCATTCATTCTGATGTCTTAGATTGTCTGGTCACTGCCCTCCCTTTAAAAGCATCAGTAGAAAATGAGATTAATATTTGCATTTGCCTTACTGTTTAGGTGCTTAAAGTTGAGTGAGAAGGATGCACCATCACACTGTTTGACAATGAAGTTAGGCTGAGCACGTCTGAAAAGCTGGCAGATAATTTTTACTGACTCTGATGATACAGGGCAGATATTTTTGAGTTTCTCACGGAGATTTCTGTTCAAAGACGTTTTTAGAATAAGCATTACATGTGTAATTCAAAGCATGCTGATGAAAGTATGCATTCAGTGTTTTATTCCAGGTCTAACATGCAAGTCTTTCTTTTATGTCATATGAAATACATATGGCAATCCAGATGAGAACCAGGTAGAAGGCGTGTTTGGAATGCTGAGCACTAGGGATGTTTTCACACAGCACCTGTAATGAGTTTTTAGTTTACTACTATTAGCTGTATTTCAGCCTATTTTGGATCAACGTCCTATTGCTGAGTATTGGTTTTCAACGAAAATTCAAATCGTGGACAAACTTAGAAGTTTTAGCAGAAAGTCTGTGAAAGTTTTGCCGTCACGTACACACGGAGTTTGAGCTGCAGCACCTCAGTGATACCAGCACAGCTCTTTGTTTTCAAGCAGTGTTTCGGTCACGTTCAGTAATGGTGCTTCACAATGGTAACCCCCAGACCACTGAGAGCATCCCCTGTTTGTCATGGGCATCCTCTGCTTAAACAATAGAAAATGTAGGGGTAGTGATGTGCGGCGGGGCTGTTACATTTTTCCACACAGCCTAGTTTTTATTGTCTTTGCTAAGTTTAGGGGACACACAGCTGTTTTGGAAGTCTTTAACCATTGTACGACTGGCTGGCAGGCAGGCCCTCTGTAAAAACCAAAGTTGTTCTGTGCAAATTAACCTGAACTTTTCCCAAGATACTAATTTTAGAGGATACAGGGTTTTGTTGTCTTCCCCCTGAACCAATAATCTATCTCTGTATTTGAATTAATTTTTTGTTCTCCCATCCCTTCCTTTCCTATGTGGGTTTCTCGTGCTTTACGGTTTGGTTTGGGTTTTTTTAGGTCTCTGCATTTTGTGCTTGTGGCAACTTTACTTTAAAGTGGAACTTGATCAGGCGTTTATTGATATTTTGAGCTCTAAAGCAATACAAGCTAAAGTCCTGATGCATATATGTTTGTGTATGTGGTTTTTAAGATTTCAGCTTGCTCGGCTGTGAAGCGAAGGTGTAATGTTGCAGGTACTGTAGCTTCATGTCTTGTGTGGAACAATCTGTTTTACCAGTAGGGATTCTTTTCTGGATATAAGTTTGAGTGACTGAGACTTAACATCATGTCCTCGCTTTCAAAAAGTAAATCCCTGACTTCTCTAAGTGTGCTCCTTTTGAATGCTTCTCCATGTAAGTCTCTGCCTCTTACTCCTCACCCCAGCTATTTAATACCACGTTTTAGCCTAAACTCAGGCTACTAGTTGCCTTAATACCATCTGTGTGGCTTGATTGCAACAATCATTTTTTCATTTCTTACCCTGTGAATAAAGGAAAAGCTGAATGTGCTAGTGGAGCGTCTCCAGGGTATGCTAATCTTTCAGGGCTCTGTGCAGTGTCAGAATGTGCTTAAATGTGGTTTGTTTCCTAGGCTCCTCAGCAGCAGTCTCGGATGAGAAGACAGGTTGTTCCCTCTGCTTTTGGCAGTTTCCTTCCATGAGCAGAAAAGGTGCTTTTGCCCTCTGCTTCAGTAATAGGTCCAAACCCATGTGCCAACAGCCGTACAGGAGGCTGACCGTACAGAGTATTCTCCAATGTATTGTTTTCAGTTTGGTAATCTCTCTTTTTTCCTCCTCTTCTCTGTTTTCCTTTTTTTTTTTTCCCCTCTTGATTTTTTTTTCCACCCTTATTTCTCTCCATTCTTGTAATTTTCCACAAACTAATATTGTGCTAAATATTTAGGAACTGTCAGGGCTTGGAGCAGGCTTTCAAAATACACCTTAATTGTCTGTAACCCAAAGGAGGTCTTTTTCTCCTTTCTCTGCAGCAAGTATTTTTCCTGCCTTCTGATACCTTTCAGGTCGGCAGGCAGTGAATTTTCTAGCATATCTTTTATCGATTGCATAAGTGGCCCTCTTTGCAGCGGGTCTAGTGGCCTCCCTCACTGCAAGATCTGCAGTTGGCATTACTTGCCTGGGCCAACGCCAGTTCAGCTGGCCAGTGTCAGCAGCGGTTGGGGTAGTTGCATGGTACAACTAAGCATAGCATAAAATAAAATTGTCTTTACCACTAAGTTAAAGAAATGCTATACAGGCTGTATTAAACATACTTTGCAATTTAAGCAAGCTCCTCAATTTTTGAAAATGTATCCGAAGCTGCCGTAGAGTGCCTGGGCTACCACAGTGGAGCGCTGCAGGATCCAAGGGCCTCGCCGCAGGATTTAGGTCACCCTTGCTGCGGAGCACACAGGACCTGGGGTAGGGTCCCTCTTCCTGAAATTCCCGACTCACTTCTCCTGGCTACTTCTGACATCGCTTTTTCAGCTCTCACTGTTCACTTCGATTTCATACGTTGTGCTTTAACTGCTCGGTGTTGTTCATTTTGTGCTGTGTGAATGTAAATGTTGAGAGATTTCAAACACAGGCCGGTGCTTCACGATCCTGTGTCCTGCTTGCGAGGCTCATGCCTGCAGCGTTTGACATCTGGTTGGTGTGTTTTGAACTCCCTTACGCTGTCTGGCACCCATGTTGCAGTTACCTGGCAGTACCTAGGTACTTCCTACCTTTTGCTGGAACTCCTCAACACGCGGTTTGTGCCGTGTGCCACTTGGCCTCGCACTAGTGCTCTAGTGCCCCGGCACGTGGGTGTGTCAAGACCAGTGAATGTGAGCTGCATCCTGTCTAAACTGGGAGATCATGGAACTGCTTGGTGGGCAGGCTGTGCTCACGAGTTTATCCCCCAAAGCTGGGCAGGAACTGCCAATTTCTGCTGGATTGGGTAGGCATGAAGCGTTTTGTTCAGGGAAGTGTTTCTCAAGTCGTTTTGGTTATTGTGAAGGTTTTCATGACAATTGATGAAAGATGCTTCCGGGTACTTTCCATTGACTGTAAGGAGCTAGCTCTGCCGTTTTCTGGCTTGAATTGGGGCTTGTAGGTAAATTATTTGTGCAAATAGCATCCAAACAGAGCTGCTGCACAAATGGAAACGTTGCTTAACGAAAGTGCTTACCAGAACTGGTAGAGAAGTTGCCGAAAGTAAAAGCTCTGCATTTGCCCGGTTAGAGGTGTGTTTATCCTGCACTAAAATTCTTAGAGAGCACAGAAGAGCTGAAGGCCTGGCAGCCATTTTCGGAGGAGCATGTTTTGTGGCTGCAGCTGACAAATCTGTTGCTCGCTTTTGGATGATCAAAAGGATAATTTTGTATCTGTATGTTTCAAGTAAGATTTTAAAAGCCCTCTGCCTTTACAGGCTTTCATATTCCCTTACGTATTCAGTACTAGGATTATCTACATTATATCTTAGTTTTTGTTCAGGTGAATACTGTACAATATGACGTTTTGCTCATATGAACAGTAAAAGTAGATCTGCAGGTATAATTTTGGGCAGTGCAAGCCATGGAATTAAACCGTCATGAGAAGTAGGGAGGAAGCAGGATATTTTTTAGCATTCTGTCTAAAATTGCTGTGTTTTAGCAGTAGGAACCAGTGAGCTACGGTTTTCAGCAGTTACAGAAGAAAATGGCATGTAAACAGAACTGAGGCTAGTCTCTCTAAATACAGCTGCAGGATAAACACCTCTGTGGAAAGGCAAATTTAGAGAGGATTCCTTTGTCCAAGTATGAAACCCAAGTACTGTTTGTGTTACAGTCCTTTTGTTGGCAGTTTTGTGTTTGTGAATACAGTCCTCGGAGTTATTTTATTTTATGACTCTTGTACCACTTTTATTTTTAATTTTGCTCTGTTAACTAGTGCATTGTGCAGTAATTAGTCCCATGCTTTGATTCTCAGCTGTTATTTTTAATGAGTGTTGAGAAGAGTAACCTGTGGGAGAATTGCATGCTCTTTGTTACCATCCCCATGGAACTGTACGTGCATCTAATCTGGATGAGTTCATAGTAGCCCTCAATTTTTGAGTAATATGGCTATTTTCTTCTTCATAGGACTGAGTTTGCCCTAAAAGAAATCATGTCATCAGGAGGAGCTGAAGATGATATTCCTCAAGCAGAGAGGAAAACAGTGACAGACTTTTGCTACTTATTGGATAAATCTAAACAGCTATTCAATGGCCTAAGGTTAGTGCACTTTTGACAGTATTCCTTCAGAAAAGCACCGGAACATACACCTTAGTGTGTGAGTGATGCTGCAGTCAGTTGTACGATGAACATTGTGAACGCAAACCCAGTAAGTTTATTTAGGAGAGAGCAACGTGCACCTACATATGGGTAGTTCTGGACTGTGTGTGGAAGAACGTGGATAGGAGTAGAGGTTTATGCATTTGTTCTGAGGCAGTAAGGAAGGAAACGTGAGAAAGGTGAGCCGCATGTCTCAGTCATGTCAGGTAACAGCGGACTAGAAGTTGGAAATTCTGTGAAACTGATAGAATTCTGACCAAAGTGTTGTGTGTGAAATACACAATTAGGGACTAGGTGTGGCTGTAGACAGTCAACAGCATGGAAGTCCAAAACCCCCCAGTCTCTGTGCCAATAAAAAAGGGATGAGAAGAATTGACCTAGGTGGGAAGAGAGCGGGAGAGAGAATATTTTTGGGGAAGAATTGTAAGAAGTGATAAACAGAAACATCCAAACCATAGCCTGTGTGTGTCTGGTGAAACAAATGCTTAATCTGTACTCTGGAGAAAGGTAAAATCTCCATTTGCCTACAAAACATCTGCAGTAACATCTAGAAAGTCTAGCTGTTTTGTCCGCACCACTAAGAAGGGGAATAAGAGTAAGGGGAGTTCAAGGAAAATAGCTGATGTTTGGACAGTGATACAGGCATCCTGTTTATGTCAGTATATGCCAAGTTAAAGATCATGTATTCAAGAGCTGTTTTACTTCTTTGCTGTAGAGTCTCTTCAGCAACATGGTTTTTAGCTCAGAACTTGTTGGCAGTTCAGCCTCTTACTGGTCTCTGAGTAATACTGTATGTTTGGGCCCATATAGCTTGCTGTTATTCAAACACAGATGGTTAGCAAAGATGTTTTTAATTCCTTCTCCCCCCGCCGCCCCCCACTATTGATGATCCTTTCATGTGCTTTAGAAATTGATTACCAAATCCAAAACAAACAGTTTGTGCTCCAAAATCTGAATGGTAAATGGGCAGTAAGGACAAGGAGTTCTTGGTGATTGCATCTGACACCCCATGAAACAGAGTGTAAAGCGAAAGGACTGGGATCTCGAGGCCACATTTCCAGGGCCATATATGCCATTACATTGGCTTTCTGGTACAGCTTGCTTGAAATTTTGGCCTGAGTCCCTGACAAACTGCTACAGTTCACATCTGGACCCGTGATGCTCGGGTTCAGCTCACAGGGATGGCAGAGGAGCTACAGCCAGTCTGTCTTTTCCTTTGGGCATGGAGGGAGTTAGTACTTGTATCAGATTTCCAGATGAGAGATGTGGTTTCCATGTGTATTCATGATACTTTGCCAAAAAGAAACCTTCTTCTCCAGCTAGATGAAAAGAAAATGGGAAATACCTTTGGATGAAATTTGGGCAATAAAAATAGAGAGATTGGCTTCAGCAGCTGGCTCTGCTGCGTGAAAATAAGAGCATACCGTAACGGGAGCCTGCCTCGGTCCTTACTGGAATTTCACACAATTAACATACTTGCTTCTTGCACTGAACTTGACCACCATTTCACCTGTAAGGACAGCTATTTCTATGGGCATAATGCCTGGATAAAGCAGCAGCATAATTTTCAGGTATCTCCTCTGTGCTTGTTCTCTTCTGGGTAGTTCACCTGGAAATGACTAGGTAAGTACCCCGTTCTTAGTCCAGTTGCTTGCTTTCCTCTCTAGGATAATAAATGCATTTGATGCACCCCTGCTGCCTTCTGTTTTGAAGACGATGATGGCCTTTGCTGCTGTGTTTTATGCCATTTTCTTGTCCCTACCGTGTTTCATGGAAAAGAAGTGATGGGGGAGGGAGAGGAGAGCAATGATTTCCTTCCTGAAACCTCCTCTGGGCACTACAGCTACAGGGAACTGAGCCTATAGCTGTGTTGGCAGCTGCTTAGCTGTTGCTGCTGCCAAAAATGCAAGGGCTCAGCCTGCCACGTCTTTGTTTCAGTAGCATTTCCTTCCTCTCTTCCCAATACAGATGCCAAATGCAGCATTTGAGGAAAACATACGATGATCTGCCAAGGTTGCTGCCACAAAGTATACTTCATGCTCGCACTACCAGTGATAGCATCCTTTTGTGGCCGTGCCTGCTAGAATAACTTAGAGGGGAGGTTGTCTTTCCAGTGTCTGTGCTGCCTCTTTGACAACCCCAAGCTAGAACTCAGAAACTGTTAATGAAGTATGTTTCAATTGCTTTCTTCTTTCCTTTCCCCGCTCTCACTTTTTTTCTTGGGAAAAATCTGGAAAGAGGGAGCGTGTTAGGAAACAGTTTTTCATGGTGTACTGTCACCAGCTATTATTTTCTTTTTAGTGTTAAAAAGTGCTTAAATGTGTTCAGTATCACAGAGAAGCTTGAAACTTGAAGAAATGAAAAGACTTTCCACATAATATCGTACTCTCCCAGATTCTAAGGTCTCCTTGCTCATTGTGCAGGCTGCAAGAATGAGGAATGCTTGGCCTTTCATGGGAAGAGCTGATAGCATTGAACTGTTTTGTAGACTTCTAGTAAGGTGCAAATTGAACCTCTCGGTTCTGTCCCATGCTGCTGGTTTAGAAACAACAGGACGCTGTTACCTTCAGGTGATGCTGCAGGCTGTACCCCGTCTGGTACTGGGACGGGACTGGTTCTCACACTGACTGCAGCAGGGAGGCAGGTTGTGGTGAATGCTGGGGTGTGCTTACTGCCTCTGTGTGCTGCTAGAGGTGATGGGGAAGCTGCACCACAATGCCGTTACCCCACTGCTGCTTATGTTCTGGGAACGGGAGCCTGTAATTACCACAAGCCTATGATCATAAAATTAAATTGTCTTTTTTATCACCTGTCAAAACTGTGAATGTATTTAAAGCTCTGAATGTTAAACTTAGTTATTGTAACCTTCCTTTTTGAAGTGTGCTGTCGAGTCTCTAGGACTTTCTCAACATCTTTACATCTCTGGAAGTTGTCCCCGTGTGCCAACTTCTGTGTGGCGCTGGCCAAGCAAACCTCAGCACCGTTCACTGGTTTTCAGCCAGTATTATCTGGCTTCTGCCAACAGCACGGCTGAAATCAACTACTGATAGAAAATTAATTATGAGCACATAAGTAGTGCTGGTCTTTGCTGAGACCGTACAGCAAGAATTGGATAAAACTGGACTGTCTGTGGAATTTATCCACCAGCCACTCTAGTGTGGCAGGGGAACCAGTCCTCCATGCCCAGTGTGAGAAACCCGTCGTTTTACAGCAGCTGAGTTTGTGACTTCACGTCTGGTTTGGAATGTTTTAAAAGCCAAGAAATTGGAAACAGTTTCCACTTTTGGGGGGCGATTGTAATGAAATATGTAACTGTCTTCCTTGTCTGGATTGAACTGTCCAAAATCAAAGCATCTCCCTTCCCTCCTCTGCATCTGGATTCCTTGTTGCTGCCACTTCCCTCCTCCCACCATGGATGCAGCATCCTCGGGCAGGCACACCCCGAGGAAACCGAGGCTGTTGCCTTTTTCCCTCCATATTGCTCTAGTGTCCTGTAGATCTGGAAGTAGTGAAATGTCTCGCCGTCACACTGCTCTTTTGCTCTCAAGTTGGGTGTGTAATTGCTTCTGGATCTGTATTCCCTGTCTCCCTCAGTGGGAGGAGCCGCATTAATAATCCACCCTGCAATCAACTGAGTCTTTAGTGTTCTTTTGGGCGATTTCTCACCAAATAATGCAGATCTTCTGGTCCGATTAAAAAAACCCAAACAACCCTGCCCTAAATGTCCTCTTTTGCTTATGCATCCATTTTGTCACAGCACAATTTCTTGATACGTGGGAGGAACATGCAGAACACAAACCAGTATACGGATGGCAGCAATGGCAGCTCTTGTCTGCAAAAACCTGTGGTGAAACCACAGTAATGCATTGTCATAAATGAAGTTTTATTACAGCCGTGTCAGAATACTATCAAAAGAACAAGTGCTACTGTCTGTTTCCATGGAGATCTTCCCTGTTCCCTGGGGAGCCGAGGAATCGCATGGCATTGTGCAGCTATGCCAGCTGCAATTAGGCGAGCAGGCTGCTGGCGGAGGATGCGCGCGGCCGCCCGGCAGCGCCCGCGGAGAG
>NW_020799122.1:1002337-1029756 GCF_003259725.1 Athene cunicularia | reverse complement strand
CGCCCCAGCGCGCGGACGCCGCGCCCGCAGACGCCTCTCAAAGTGCCCCCGTTCTCATACTTCCAAAGCTAGTGCAGCACAAGTGATTGAACTAGGCGTTGTAAGAATGCTGGGGCTGGCTCGGAGCAGGGCCCGGAGTCGGGGGGCAGCAGGGGTGCTCGAGGGAAGGTGGCAGGCGAGGTGTGAAGGGTGCACTGGCTTCCTGAGGGGGGACTTGGCCGTAAGCATGATCAGCAAACCCTTGCCTGCTTATGTCTTCCTTTGTGCACCTACCCGCTTCTCGGTGCTTGAGCGAGGAGGGGTATGTTAGCCTGTTTCCTTGTGTCAGACCTTTGCTCAAATGGCCGAAGCAACTTGGCCCAAAAGCCCAGTTTACTGCTGGGAGGGTTCTTTGAGTCAACTTGCTAATTCAGTCATTTTTTTAAGTTAGTGCCAGGGAACTTTGATTTTGATTTTTATTTTTTTAATTATCAGTTTTAGTGTTGCTTTATATTCACTTTTAAATTTTTTTAAATTGAATCTTGTGGATGTGCTAATTTAACACTACATCTTGCTATATCAAAGCCTGCAGTTTATCTTAGCCATGTATTTGGACAGCTTCTTAATTTCTTTTGTTTAGCTAAAATGCCTAACATCTATTGCAACAATAGAAAGTCATGAATCATTCATCGCAGTAAATGCTTTTGCATGTGCTTGTATCAGGCTATATTTGGATGAAGATGTCGGTGCCCTGCAGCATATGTTTATACTCCTGTTTACCCCTCCCTACACCAAAATATGTTCCAAGATGTTGAGCAGCCAATTGCAAGTTTAAGGGTATGATTTTTTTATTTTTTTATTTTTTGGTAAAATCATGCCCAGATTCTTTTGGCATCTTCATAGAACAGCAGCAGCAAGTACTGGAATGGTTTTTTCAGGCTGGTAAGAGTCATAGCTGATAACAGATTCCTCTTACATGCAGTAACTAAGCTAGGCCCCTTCAAGCTGTGTGGGAAGTACAGTTGGCTGATGAGCAAAGGAATATTAATTTCCTTTTCTACCTAGGGTGCTGTTAAAGCAATTACAGTTAGCAGAAATGTGCCAGTACGCTGCTCTGGAAATCGTAGTGTTCTGCTTTCCTTGTCTTACTCCTCCAGAGGACATGGCTTGGTTTCCAGAAGGTGCTGTTTCCCTCAGTCTCGACCTCCCAGGCTTGGAAGTGGAATATGCTGCTTTTCTGTGCTCGTCTCCTGAAGACTGAGGTGCTGGGTGGTATGTTAACCAGCACCGTGATTTGAGAGAGCATTCCCTGAAGAAATCATTCTTGAATCAAATGAAAGATGATGCCGTCTTGAAGGAGGTTGTTCACCACCTCTGAATCGGCTTCACTATAGGTTTGTAGGCAACGCGCTCAGCGAGACTGAGGGTTTCTGGTCTTCTCTGTTTCATTTGTTCCAAGATTCAAGTAACTCCCAGGTGACAGCCTTCTATGAGGATTGAGAGCACAAACCTTTCGAGCTAAAATCCTCAGGACTACATCATAGTTGTGGGGTGGAGGGAAATACTGTCACGGCATGGAAATGGAGTGGAGGTGCGAAAGCAGAGTTGAACTGACTCCTCTTACAGCACTGGAGACTGTAGGAAAACCAGAGGACCTCAGGTTCTGCCATGTCACTAACTGGGAATTAGAGGGCGAGGAACGTCGCAGTGATGATGTCGCCTGACCCAGGGAACGTTAGCGCTGAGCACCCGTACGCTCGCTTGGCCCGGTGACATTTCCACAGCTGATTTGTGTGTGGCGTTACAGTGTCTGTTTCTGAAACACAGGGGACAGCCTCAGCCATTTAAGAGATTATTTCCTTAATGAAAGCTAGCTAGAAATATCAGTCTAAATTAGTCTAAATGAACTAATTTCCATTAGATTATTCTGCTTGCTCTTGGGTAGGGATTTTTTTAGTATGATATAAGAGTCCAATTTAGCTTCCTGTGCATATATCCATAAAATGACTTCTCTTTGAGCAAGATGGTAAGATGTTTTCAATCACCTGTTGAAAAATGCACGTAGGAACTTGGTCATTTCTGATGTGGAGTGATTATTTGTCAGTCTGTTCTGATGCCGTTAAGGACCTTTTAATATTGAGGAACCTAGATAAAGATGTGTTTGCAGGGGTTAGAGCGCATGGATTCCTTTTTGCCCATCAGACTGTATTTGTCCATAAATACCGATGTTTTTGCACATACCCAGTCACTTGACTCACGTTAACTCTCTCAGGGAGAGCGCTGCTTCCGTCGGCTGCTATTCTGTGTGTTGAGTGGCCATTCCAGAATCCCAGGCACATCTGGAGGGAACGGGCTCGTGTGCGCAGTGTGTCATGTGTTCATAAGAAATGCCATATAACTGCACTGTTAATATACCGTATGTTTCATAACTAACTTAAAAGCGAATGCCTACCTGTATAACTGGTAGAAGCTGTTGGACAGGTCCCATCTTGTTGAATCTTTTGGGGAGGGGGGGTCAGCCTTTCGTAAGGGGTCTGTGCAGGGGGACTCAGTCTGCTGCTGGACAAGTGCTCTCGGGTAGGACATTGAGGATTGTGGCTATTGCCTGGTGATAGACACTGGAATAATTCTGCTCTTCTTTGAATAAGTGATTGAATCGCAGTTCTTGCATTTGAAGGCCAAGTTATTGTCTTAGTGGGGAAAAGTTTTACTTCAAAAGCTTATGGTTAAGCTGCACACCTTCAGTTTGATGATAGAGCTTTGTCCTTTCTCGTGTGGAACCTGCAGGGCTCAGGCAGTTTGAGACATTGGCTCTCTGTGTCCCCAGACAGTGATTAAATGTAGGCGGTCACTTGGAGGATTCACAGAACGCACGGGGCCTTTATTAACACTAACGTCAATCCTTTTGCATTTGAAAAGTGACTAGAGAATTTGTCTGAAAGTAGGAAGCAATAATTAGGAGACAGCACTGTCCCCAATACATGCTTCTTTCTCATGTATTTGCATACACAGCCTTTTTTTGTACACGTTAAGTGACTGTGCTATCTGGCTTGTGGCACGTTTTTAGGGATACTACAGTCATATCTTGACTGTATGTCATGACATATGTACTGCCTGCAAGCTAAACAGGATTTCCTTGGGGATTCCAGTAAGAACAGGTTTTGAGAAACTACAGGAATCATGGTTCTTGTAGTTCTGGGTGCAGGCAGAGCTATAAAGCATTTCAAGTCAATTCTGGGCAAAACTCTTCTGTCGTTGACACAACTACGCTGCCTGCATGCGGGGCTGACTGGAATCTGCTCCCTAACTCTGCATTTGTCACTTGTCTGTTGCAGGGATTTACCTCAATATGGGCAAAAGCAGTGGCAGTCCTATTTTGGGCGAACATTTGACGTTTACACCAAACTCTGGAAGTTTCAACAGCAACATCGGTAAGGGAATGTTGTAGGCAGCTGTGTTCCATGGATTTAAGCACAACTTTAATCTCTGGTATGCCTAGGGCCCCCGGTTAAGTTTGAGATTTCGCTGTGTTATTCAAGCATGAAGGGAGGGAATAGTCACTTCCTGTAGTGCTCACAGTCTAATGAATTAAAATGTTGAAGAATTTTCAGTGTGACTTTTTTAACAAAACCTTTGGCTCCACTTGAATGCATGTTGCTTTAATATATTCCCAAGGAGAGGCTGGGCCGATGGCTTCTGCAGTGCAGAACCCATCTGGAATGGTGTGAAGCGTCTTGCTGCAGCGTGGGCTCTGATCTTTCACACCTTACATTGGCTGCGTAGTCTGAGTGTTCTCCTGGGAAGTTGTGACCTTTTGTTATGTGTATTTTGTGCAACATACTTATGTCTAGCTCTCGCAAGTTTATGCAAGATAAATGGTCCTTGTTCTGGGGGGGGGGTGTGTGTGTGTGTGTGTGCGCAGTGCTGTTGGCTCTGTGAGGGACTGCTAATGGGAATGCCACACCAGTAATGAAAGCTGAATTTGGCCCTACAGTGGCTCTTTGTCTTGTCTGGTGTGATGTTCTGAGAAATTCTGGAATGCCTTTTAATCTTTCTTTTCTCTCTTGCGAAATAGACAAGTATTGGACAATCGGTATGGGTTGAAGCGGTGGCAAATTGGGGAAATTGCTTCCAAGATTGGGCAGCTCTATTACCATTATTAGTAAGTAAGCACAGAAAAGGATTCAGTAGGGGAATGCAGCGTTAGTGACAGCTCCATGGCAAACATCCGGATGCGCAGTCAGGAGAAGTCGGGCTATCAGCTGAGTCGTGATGCCCATTTCCGAGTGAGCCGGCCCCTGGGACTGCGTGGGGCTGCTGCAGAGAACAGCACCTGTGAGCCTGGTACCACGCTGCTGGTCACGGCGGCACTGCCTCGGGACTTGCTTCCTACCTCAAAAGTGTCTCTGGGCCTTCTGTGCGTGCTGCATTTCACTCTTGTGCCAAATTGTGATTTACAAGTTTGGGAGCTTAATGCTCCTTGCAACTTTTTACTTAACCTGTCACCTGTACATATGGGTACAAGATGGGCAGATCTGATTGTTATCTGAGATGGAATCCAAGCTCTGAAATCTGTCTTCCCAGCAGGCACAAAGAATGAGAGTCTGGCTTTCATACAACGTTACTTGAGGAGGGAGTTTTGCCATTGATGCACAAGATGGTTGAGGGGGCAGGAAGGGAGGGTTTGGCATGGATTTCCATCTGAAGCAGGGAGCTAATCTGATTCTTCCTCTGCAGCTTGCGCACTTCAGAAACCAGCTATCTGAATGAAGCTTTCTCCTTCTATTCAGCAATTAGGCAGAGGTCATACTACTCCCAAGTCAACAAAGAAGACAGGTATGTCTCAATGAATGCCCTTGTTTTTTCAAGACTAGAGCGGTGTATGAAAGCAGCAAGTCGCTATGATCTGTAGGGGCATAACTGGGATAAAATCAGGGTTGTTCAAGGAAGTTTCTTTTAATCCTCCTGCCATGATTAAAAACCTCTGTATAATAAATAACAGCTTTGCTGTATGACTGGGAGAATATTCTGTTATCTGGTCCTGGCTATTGGCCCCGAAGTTCTGTCATTTTGACTCATGAGCAGTATCAGTGCTGGGACCGAACGTGCTGTGGCTGGAAGATGGGCTGGCTGGGCTGAAGCAGAGGAACCCGTTTGATTCTTATCAGGCTTCTCAGGGGGACACCAGTTAGTACTGCAGTACAACAGCCCTCTGTAACTGACTGGGACGAGGTCCAAGAGCTTCAGGAGGCAGAACATCTTCCTTTTAAGACACTTTACTCAGAAAGGTACACTCAAAGCAGGGCTGTGTTGTGACAGTGCAGAAAAGGTGCTGCCTGCCAAAGAACATAGATATAAATAGGAATAGGTAGAAAACTCAGTTCTGGATCCTGGTCTTACATTGTAGCCAGTAAACCAGGGTTTATTATATATATTTATCATTAAAGCTGAAGAAGAAATGATCTGAAGTCATCACAAGGTAAATACAGAAGGTTAGTTAGGGATTTTCCTGCCAAGCCTTTAAGGATCTCTGGACTTGAACTGATTGCACGTCTCTAGTCCTGCTGATGTCTGAATGCGCCTGTGTGCCACAAACAGATGAAAGTTTCCCTGCTCTGTTCTGATATCTGTTGATCCTATCATCTTCTCTCCTAAAAATCTCTCCATTTCAGTCTGAGTGCATGAGCTGTTTCAGCAAGGTAGGATTGACCAAGCATGTTTCTAGATGCTGTCAGAAGATCTTAGAAATGGATGAGTAGTTATGGGCTGGCTGACTTGCAGATCTCTTAAGTTGTCCCAGGTGGGGGAACTCTGAGCCAGCTGTGATTATCATGCGGTGCGGTGGGGTCAGATGTGCCCATGAACTGTCAGAGGGTTTGAAGAGCCAGCAGTTCTGTCTGACTCCCATGCCTGTCCTCATGTAAGGAGACCGTGGGGAAGGGGGAGGCTGGGGCTTTCTTGATGTATATTTTATGTCCCTGTACTCAACTTGAAATAAATCTCTAAGCAGCCGGGTAGCTATTGATCTCCACATTAATTCAGTTAGAATTCTTAATCTGTGGCCTGTTCAGCCTTGCTCTGGTCTTATATTCATCCTCTCCCTTACTCCTGTTGCCTACCTGTGTTCTATTTTAATCTCAAATTTGCCTGTGGTGTTTTTGTTGTTGTGTTTAGGCCTGAATTAGTCGTTAAGAAGCTGCGTTACTATGCAAGGTTTATAGTGGTTTGTCTCTTGCTCAACAAAATGGATGTTGTAAAGGACCTGGTAAAGGTATGTTAAAATGAGGATAAAGGTGCTAAGGGGTGGGACGTGTCTTGTTATTCAGGGATTTTCTCCTGGTTAAGGAATCCATAATATAGCCTATTTCAGTTGAAATACCGCTCATTAGGTCTATGATATTAGCTGTTGCTACAGCATAGCTTTTAAATTTTTCTTCCTCATTTATTTGATTGTGCTGTTGGATGCCACAGAAGGAAGGAAGAAACATGGCTAGAGCTATGGGAAGATTCAGTACAGTGTGAACATTTGGCTTGTGAAAAACTTTACAAATTTACATAGTTAGTTACGCATTAACTGTAAGATGTGTGTTATTCATCTGAAAATGTGGGGATCATCTGATAACTCAGAGTTCCTCTTCATTCCTGTGGTGGGTTTAAGGCATCAGTGGAGTCTCCCCCGGCAAGTCTTCCTGACACGCTGTTGCTTGGAAAGCCAGCGTCTCCTAGTTTGGTGTTGAGCTTATTTCTCTTCCCTTCCAAACCGCTATGGCTCCGTCCCATGTCTAGAACGCATCCTGAATACATTTTGCACCTTTCAGAGACCCATCAAAACTAAGCCTTGCTAAATGATGTCGATATTACTATGAAATTGGAGAGGCTGGATCTGCATATGCCTCTGCTGTGGGAGTGAAGCACTGAATGCCTGTAAACACAAGTCTAGGTACAACAAATAGAGTACAGGCCAATGCCGATCATTGCTTTTCCAGTGTATCTGGCATCCAACGTGGTAAATATCTTCTGTGAGGCAGACATTTAATAATGACACTCTAAGCTCAAATGATTTGATAGCGTTGTTTGAACACCAAGTGACAATATTCCAGTAGCTGCAGCCTGGATAGGGAGGTACCCTTTGACTACAACAAAGGAACAGCACGCGTCTCCTGACAGCATATGCTTTCCAAGCCCCCCAACAACCTTGCTGCGAGCAGCTTCTGGTATTGACAGTTTTGTGTAGGTTGCATCACTGTCTTTGTGTCTAAGCTTACTTGAACTGCTAGCTTAGCTTAGTAGCAGCTAAAAAAGCCAAACCATTCACTTTCACAATGTATTTAAAGTTACTTGTAAGCTGAAATGTGAGTTCTTGGTATCCATAGCTTATGGTAATAACCGGTGACATAGCTGTATGTGAGTGGGATAGTTATACTTAACTCCAGATATTCTTTGCATTTGGACCTACTTAAAAGACACTTTGCATTGCCAAAACTCAGTGTAACATTGGCATTCTGTCTCCTGAAAGAGCGCGTTTTGGCTGGCATGTTAGTCATAAGTGTGCTGCATATGTTCTCAAGTAATTTTTTTTTTTTTAATTATTCTTAAAGGCCACCACAGCTAACCAAATTGTAAAGTTACTGCCTGCCTGTTAAGCTCTCAGTTTAAGAAGTGACTATGTCTGTCTTTGAACTTCTTACATCAGGAGCTGTCAGATGAGATTGAAGACTACACTCATCGTTTTAATACTGAAGATCAGGTGGAGTGGAACCTGGTTCTTCAGGAAGTGGCAGCATTTATTGAGGTGAGAAATACCATTCCCTTTTAGTTGTTAGTTTAAAAGTAACATTTTTCTGACTTGTTCACTGAAGTGTTCTTGTAGCACCACCTCCATGTGGCGGGCAGGTGTGTGAAATGTTTACTGTGACAAGACTGTTGGACTTCTCTCTGACTGCAAATCTGTATGTTTTCTTGAATTCCTGATTTATTCTGGTTGGTTTTTTTAGGCAGACCCTGTCATGGTTTTAAATGATGACAACACCATTGTAATCACCTCTAACAGGCTTTCTGAAACAGGAGCTCCGTTGCTAGAGCAAGGAATGATAGTGGGACAGCTTGCTCTTGCAGATGCGCTGATTATTGGGAACTGCAACAACCAGGTAAAAGAAATTCTGGGGACTTGGGTTTGTATCTTTGGAGTTCAGAGTCCTTCCCATCTGATCGTACAACAGAGATTCCAATAGAGGCAAACATTAAAATATATCGATTGTGATGTTTGCAGTGGCAGCAGGAAGAGGAGGCTCTCAGAAATAAGAGCTAAAAATGAAATGTTAGATATTGGCCCTGTGGTACTGACCCCTTATTGCTTATATTCATCATGTCAATTAAGTAGATACAATTGATTTTCATATACTGAATTGTTCTTAACATCATTGAAGCATGAGAGGCCTCTGGGTTATGTCTAGAAAAAGCTTGACTCTTCGGGCATTCACATGACAAGCTCCAGCTTGGTGCAACTTCAGTTGCAACAGGAAGGAGTTTCAAAAGACATTCAAGATCGTGGTTTTTAGCTGCTGATGATAGTGAAGTTGTACGGACTTCACAACTCCTCTCTGAGCTCTTTTTTCGGGTAAGCAAGGGAGCTGTATCTAAACAACAGTTCATCTTTTTCATGTTTTGCCTAAATGCATAGTACGTAGTGATTTCAGCACTCGATTTGTAAACACCCCAGAAGAGTCTAATTTGCGAAGCAGGGCTCTGCACTGCAGTGAGTGGGCCTGGTAGACCAGTGGTAAATAGACTGTCCTCTGTGAGCTCTCCTAAAAGTCATTCACAGCTCTTTAGAGATCCACAGATGACACTGACAGATCCCTGAGAGACAGGCAATGGTCTGTCTGGTATGCAGCTGAATCTCTTACCTGGATAATTCCAAAGAAACTGTTTAATCTCTGTCTGGCAGAATAAACTCTGACTCTTTTGCAGGTCAAGTTCAGTGAATTAACAATTGATATGTTCCGAATGCTACAAGCACTTGAAAGGGAACCAATGAATTTAGCATCACAAATGAACAAACCTGGAATGCAGGTAAGTTCCATTTCAGTGACAAACCTGGCAACAGACCTTAACTGGGATTTTTTTTCTCTGCTTGTTTTATTTTAAATGGTGCCTTTCAGTATTGTCGCTGTGCAGAGCAGGTTAGTAAAACTGGTGTAACTCTTACTAGAAGTTAGTGAAGAGTAGCTCAGATCTGTGGAGTTTGATCCAAATAATGTCTTATTTTTTTGTTCCCCCTTTCTTTTTTTTTTTCCTTAGCAAACCTTCAGTAGTGAAAAACTAGCAGAAACGAATATTTGAGCATAATTTCACAAAGGGTTTACACTGGTTTAGCCAGGGCCCTTCTGAAGGGGCCCAGCTTGTCCTGCCCAGATACACTCACCCCTTCCTTAGTTTTCACTCTAGTAGTCATGCAGCCAGAGAAGTTGATCAACTTGCTGAAAGTTAAATATCCCCTTCAGAGAAAGCATAAAAAATATTTTATCTGGAGGCAGAAGGAACTATGTAGATTTTCATTTATTTAATTGAGGAGTGAATTTTTTCACTTTGGGGTGATGCTTTAAAGAGTAGGGAAGATTTAGGTAACATTTAAATGAGGGGTAATGTAAAGTTCTGGTTCAAATACTGCATCTTGCTTTGCTGTGTAGTAGGAAATGGCAGACCATTTGTGTGGGAAGTATGTTGAAGATGAACATTCTAATAAATAGAAATTTAGAGGGTTATGAAACTGCTTTGGTAATGTATGGTTGTTGGGGTTTTTTGATGTTGTGTTTTGTTTTTTTTAACAGGAATCAACAGAGAAACCAGCCAGGCGGGAAAACCCCCATAAATATCTACTTTATAAACCCACTTTTAGCCAGCTGTATACATTCTTAGCAGCATCATTTAAGGTTTGTGAAATTGGTGAATTTATTTGTAATAGAAAAATATCCAGAATGGTATGTGACACTGAATAAAATGTGGTTGAGATAATCTTTTATACTTCAAGATAATTAATCCTTTTTGGCCTTCTTAAAATGCTCAGTATGATCTTCAGAGAGGATGGAAATGTTATAGATACGTGTAATTTGTGTAATAAAGGCAAATCTGTTGGACTGCTGTTAAGGGAAAGAAAAAAAATTCAGTGTAAGACAGAAACCCAGCTTGCTGTTAGACAGCAGTTGTTATAGCATTGCTGAGACACAGCCGTCGTCAGGGCGAAGCCTGGACAACTCCCAGTGCCAGCCTGGTGTGTGGCACTGCTGCGGAGGGCCTCAAGGGATTGCATGTGATTTAATCTTATCCAGTAACTTTATTTGTGCGAGTGTAGGTATGCGTGCATATAGTACAGATATTTCTGTTTATATATAGTTTCCTACATAAAGTTTATCTATTTCCTATATATATATATATATTATATAGGAAATATTTTTTGAGATGAGAGATCTGGAGAACAGAAGAATCTTAAGAGTATTCTTCTGCTTCCTGTTGTGCCAAACGCAATCCAGAATCAGGGAAGTATGCCAAGAAACTGTTGCTCTGAAGCACTGCGTACCTGCAAGGTCTCCAGTTCTGTGTCCCATTTGAATTGTATCTCTCTCTCTCCCGCACGCACTGTATTTTTATCTGCCTGTCTTAATTTGTTACCCAGTGCTCTCTTCCATGTAAGTAATCTGTACATTTCTAGACTTTTTTTTAGTACAGTTGCTGTGCTTGTTTTAATTTAATAAAGTTGCTGGGCTCGTTATGCTTAATTATGACTGTACAAGGCAGCAACTTGGGATTTTAGTAGTAAAACCAGAATATGAGTCCCATGAATGAATAAGTTTCAGTTTGTTTCAAGAAACAACTGTAGAGAAACAGCTGGTGAGGTGAAGGAGGCCCACCCTTCCTACTTAGAATTTTGGGTGCCTGCATACTTTTGCAGAAATTACAAGCGTCTGTCTCCTCCTGCAGACAGCCCATTGGGAAGGTGGAACAGATTTCTTTTACAGGTCTATAAGAAACCTGGATGTGTTCTGCTTGTTGTCCAGCTGAGAAAGGTCAGGAGGAAGAGACGGACGTTGCAGGCTCTGGGGTATTTGGAAACAAAGAACTTCCTTTAGGATCCTGAATTGTTTGGGTTTAGGCTCTGCATGGATCTTGGCAGCTTTTGGTTTCCATACCTCGGAAAGCCTCAGGCCTGGCTCAGGTAGTAAGAGTCTGTGGAGGCAGATGCTGTTTTAGTGCTGCTTGAACCTCTAATATCAGCGTAGAGGGCTGTGTGGAAAAAAAAAAAAAAGTATGAACATATCATCAGTTGACCTTTTTGTCTGTGTACTCACCCATTTGAAAGGGTGTGTGTGGTGGGGAAGGGTTCGTGCACCTATGAAGAACAGAGCGAAGGGAAGCCAGAAGCAGGAGTAGCACAACCTTAAATGACGATGTATTTATGAAGGTGGTGATTGAATAGTGAAGTAAACTTACACATTTCTTCCCTTTCCTCTCTTCTCTTTGTTTGAATTTCAGGAGCTGCCTGCAAACAGTGTACTGCTGATTTACTTGTCTGCCACGGGCGTGTTTCCATCAGGTCGTTCGGATAGTGAAGGTACAATAAAGGAATGCTCCCTGTCATGAACAGGGCTTGAATTCTCTTTATGTTCCAGGACAAGTGACCAAGAAAGATGTCACAAAGCTCCTTTAAAAAGACAAGTCAATTTTATTCTCCTGTCTACTTAGTAAGATAGCCTTTTTTCCCCACAAACGGTAGTTAATTCCCCGTGTTTTAATTAGTGTGCATTAACCTGAGACCTTTTCAAAGGACATATCCAGTATTTGATGCATCTGAAGTATTAAAAGCTTCACCAATTTGAAGATCACATGGCTCAGTTGATGCATCAGTACAAAGATAATAAAATGGCTCAATGGCACTTTGTGATTCTTTCCAGTCTCCAGTACTGTGAGGACGTATGGTCAGGAGATGGGCGGTGAAAGGGCTGAAGCGTCTGCAGGGACTGTTGTATTTGCACGCTTGTTAACCTGACAATTCAAGCCCTTCTCATGATTTCTGACAATTCCCCTCACCTCATCCTCCTGTTCTTTGCAACCTAGCAGAATATTTGGATGCAGCTGCAATCTAAAAGCTGAAAACTGGTTGGCTGAAGTAAACACAGATAAAAGATCTGTTTATGTAATTCAAGGGAAATCAAAAAGTTTTTAACATCCTAAATATTGTACACGCCTCATCTGTATGAGACTTGCATTCCTTTATAAGATGCATGCCTTGTTCATCTCAGTGCATGATTTATAGAGCTCTTAAAATGTTAAAGGAAAAAAAAAATCCCTGTCAGCTTTGGATTGTGGCAGTGATTTTTTTTTTTTTTTAATGCTTTTAACATTTTACTTTTTGCTGCAACTTGGTGATAGGTTCTAACTGAAGCGTGTTCTTTAAAGCCTGTGGTATGTCCACTTCCCTGCATGTATTGTTTCAGCTTAATACCTTACTGTGGGGGCATCCAGGCTCTGTCATCTGAAGAGCTGCATAGTCAGGCTTCGGTTTTCATTAAATGAATCCCATTACAACTGCATTCTTTTAATAAGGTGGTGGTAGTCTGCACAGACCAAAAAGTTCTACCTTATTAAAAGGGAGAGCAGCCTCAAGTTGCACCCTTTATTGCCTGTAAGCCGTTTGTGCTTGACAGATCACGTGAGACATTTGTAACAGTGCTAAATTACTGCGTGTTCTGTTCCCGATTTTGTATTCCCAAAGCTTTCCTTAAAATGGAAAGATGTCTTATGTATCCAAACCTGAAAAAATTCTGTTTGGTGGCCAAATATGGGTCAACCAACTCTGCAAATGGATACAGAATGAGGAGATCCTAATACTTTATTTTACTGATGTTGGTGACATTTCATACCCATATTAATGGCAGAAATATTTCCTCGTATCTCTAGCACTTTTTTTTGTGTAGGATTTGATATTTTTTATAGCTATTACTTTCAGCTTTGCCCTCCATCAAGCAGTTAGGTGGGTAGCTCAGTTGTGCAAACCTAGCAGAATATTTCTTCAGCTTGCCTTTGGAACACGAGTCCAGGTCATGTGCCTGTAAAAATGGTGAATTCTGTATTTGAAATCCTAAAAAATAAACTTCTGCTGCAGATTTGAAATCTGGTTAAAACTGTTTTGTCCTTTCTAGGAGCATATTCGTTCTCTGAGCTCTCTCTTCTCCCCTTTGCAGTGTTATAGCTGCAGATGATAGTATTATATATGTTCAGAGAGGCTACAGGGGATTCAATTGATTTAGCCTTATTTTTTGATCAAAATCTGCATCTAGAATATGCTAGCTCATACAGTAATTTTACAAAGGTATTGATTTTTCTTATATGAAACGTGTAATGGGTTTTAGTCTTTTGGCTGTGTAGTGTAATAAGAGCCAGCGTTTGGACCTTTCGTGTTACGTTTGTGGATAAATAGTGTCTAAATAAATTAGAAGTTGCGAAGTTGCATTGCTTGCTTCTATGTGATAGATGCTGAAGCTACTGAAAATTGATAGAACATGTAGTTAATAAAGTCTCCACGTTCCTCCATGCCCTCCTTACGACTGCAGTAGTTCAGATTCACTTGGTTTTCTGGGATTTGTGGTTGCTTCTTCCCTTTCACATAATCATTAAACCCATAACAGAGGTGAGTTGCCTCTGCTAATTTTAGCTTTCTTTTTGCCATGTGTAGGTCCGTATGATTTTGGTGGTGTTCTGACAAATAGTAACCGGGACATTATAAATGGGGACGCTATCCACAAGCGAAACCAATCTTACAAGGAGATGCACTGGTAAGCTCCCTCAGCGTGACAGTGGCAAAGTCCAGCCAATTTGTCTTTAATAGAGGAAAAGGCATCGCAGCCTCTTGAGTTCAAACTCTTCAGTGCAGGACATCCTAACGTAGATTGGCTTGGTTGAAAAATTAGCAATGAATATGCCACGGTAAATCATGATTTAAACACTCAAAAAGTATTATGGTGACTTAACATAAATTCTTTATTACTGGAAAACTTCAGATTAGTGGTGGGTGACTTCTCAAGAAGCTAAACATCTCCTGCTGGGAAAGAACTAATAGGAAGTCCAGTAGCCCCTATTACAGAGAATATCAAATGAGTTTTGCAGTTGCTCTCCAAGGATGAGCCTGAGGACGGTGGCAGGGGGGAAGCTGCTTGCTTTCTCTCTGGACGTGGGCAGTTGTGTGCCCGAGCAGCTCGCGCGCTGTCACGGCTTCGCAGCATTTCCAGTGCTCTGTGAAGCGTCCCTTTCTCTTTTCAGTCTTCACCCTGGAGATCTCTACCCTTTCACAAGAAAGCCCCTGTTTATCATCGTGGACTCTTCAAACAGTGTCGCCTATAAGGTAAGGCTCCTCAAGGCAGCTACTTGTATGATAGGATACAGTGTCAACCCCTAGTTAGCTTACGCTTTTAACAGGCTATTTTTTTTTAAACAGTTTGTATTCAGTCTTTCTTTTCTTTTGAGGTTGTGCATGCTAGTCAGGATCTGATCCTATGAATAGGAACAAGAAGGAGAAGCACATGAACAGCCGCTCATTGGAAAGTAATAAATCCTCCTGGAGGGAAAAAAGGTTCAAGATTTCCAAGGTCTCTGGTGGGAGGTTTATTTTTGTTATATACCAAAGACAAATCTTGGTGTGTGTGCATGGGGGAGGGAGATAACTAATCTGCTTTTTTTTTTTCCAGTCATCCAACACTCAGTTGCTTTTATGCAACCGAAAGGAGTCAAAGCATTGAGCCTGATCTTATAAAACACGGGGTGTCTGTGTCTGAAAAGTATCTGAACCAAGGAAATACAAGACTCAAATTAGCATCCTGTGTTACTGTAGAGCGGTGTGTGCTTGGACAATGGGCCTCCTTCCAAGGGTGCTCTGGACTTTCAGTACAATTACTCCAGGCCAAATCACCTTTGGGAGTCGGCAGTTCGGGTAATACAGAAGCAGGCATTTTCAATCTCAGCTGGCAGTTGAATCTGGATAGTGTTACGACATTTATTTTGTTCATGAATGGGATATTAAGAATGTGCTATATCTGGGGAAAGTGCCACTTCCTTGTGTCTTCCTTTTTATAGCTCCATTATGTGCAGTGAGGGAAGCGAACGTTCGCAGCTGCGCTCCGGAGGACGGCTAGGGACGTCTAGTGGCCAGATGAACTTGTTCAGTACCCACAGGCTGTGGCATTTGTTTTAAAGGCATTTGTTGGCCGACGAGAGGTACTAAACCAGTGATCAGTATGATTCAGGGTACTTCTGGATTGAGCCAGGGAACTCTCACCTGGCAGACTTAATGATCTGGCCTCTCTGTAGGGTTTTTGGTTTGTTGTATAGTAAAGCATTTCAAAGGGCTTTTTAAAGACTGCTGCATTTAACTTCACCACGCTAGCTTTCAGTGCAAATCTGCTTTTTGTTACGTCCCCTTCTCCATTTAAAGGGAGGGAAACACAATTAGAATGATTTGCTCATCCTTTTGAGAAAATGAGGATTTCATAGGTTTGGCTTTGTTTCTGGGGGAAAAAGTATGGCTTCGGTTTGGTTTTTTGGTTTGGTTTGTTTTTTCTACACCCTTCCCCTCTAGTAGAATTGCTGAAAGATGTCAAGTGGATCAGCTCTGTAAGAGAGGGGGATTCCTGGTGATGCCAGGTCACACACAGCTCTGGACGTACCAGGGTTCTGGGCACAGCTTAGAGCAAATTCTGAGGTGATGGATTCCCACATGTAGATTTGTAGCTCCTGCGAGAATAACTGTCAGGTGTTCAGAGTAGAGTTTGCCTTTTGCATTACATTTAAATGATTTTCTTTAGATTTTGTGGGCACACGGTAAGCAAAACCCTGTAGCCTCCATTTAATTTCTTCCCCTTGTTCTGCAGTGAACTGACCGTCAGTAGTGTAAAATACGGCAGTGCTCTGTCTGTTAAACACACGGAGCAGCTGGTGTGAGAGAAGTCCAACTGCCTGTCTGTAAGGAGTACAGAAATGGGAGTTTTGGAAGTATTTCAGGACAGGATTATGGAAGTAGCTGCTAGGAGCTCTGACCCAGATCAGAATCGTGTGGGCGCAATTGTGAGGAATCTACACAGAGAATGAAGAGAAAAAAGAAAGAGCATGGACCTCTATTTAAAAAAAAAATACGTTTGGCACTGGAGAACTCGCATTCACCTTCACAATCCATTGCCATTGAACCTGGGGAGGTGGATGTGTTGAGGTCTGTTGGTTTTGGCTGAAGGTGGATGGCAGAGCTCTCAGTCGCAGGATTTTCGGTCAGGGCCTCTCTGTCACCGTTCTGTGCGCGCTGGCGTGCTTGGTTCCTTGTCGCCACAAAATACTGGTAGTGCTGTCCTGGGACTACCCTCCGGGGGTTGTGAGGTGCTTTACAGGCTCAAGCACTGGCACAAAGGAGGTTCTGTGCAATTGTGTGAGAAGTTGAAGTCAACGTACTGACTTTTTTTTCCACATGGCTGCTCTGATTTTTTTCCGATAGGACAGTAGCTATCCTGACATTTAAATGTCACTGCCAGCAATACTGGCAGGAACAGCAACTGCTCACACATCTTTTTCTACAGCCCATTTCTGCTCCCCTGCATGCATTCTCATCCTCTCCCTCTCTCTGGAGGGCTTAAATGGTGATGACTGAAAGTAAGTCCTGCCAGGAAGTGACTTGCCAGTTTGTCAAATCAGCGGCACTTGAACAGCTTCCTCCCCTATATATTTAGCTGAAAGTGGAAGATAACTGCAAGTCGAGCATATCTACTTAAAGCCGTGATTTTTATTTTTTTTTTAACACTTCCATTTAAATATAGATGGCTGTGTTCTTGAAGCTTACCAGTGTATATGTGGATGAAATAATATTTTTAAATCAGTATCTTCTTGTAGCTGTGGTTGTCAAAGATTATGATCAAATGCAAAGTCTTAAAAAAACAAACCAAAACCTCCGGCCGGTAAGAACACAAGGCCTTTGTCACTGATGTGGTATAAATACTTGGCTTAATAGAGTTTACATGTGAGGTGACTTCTGTTGGAGATGATGGGTACTTCTTTTTTGGAGCGATATGTATATGACATGCATTTCACTTCTCTTGGAAAACTTGGAAGTAAAAAACCAGGGTCAGCTTTGAAACAAAGACGTGTTTTACCCTTTTTGGAGTTGTCCATGCGCTGAAGGGACATTCCTTATGCAGTACTCCTCCCAACATCGGGACGGCAGGGCAGGTTCTGGTGCGCTTCGCAGTCCCCTGCTCCAAGCCGCGGCTGTACCGCGCTCCTGCCCCGTTGTGGCATGTGTGCCCACAGCCCTGTTCTGTGGAAATGGGGAGTGGAGAGGGGGTGGTGAGTGAATCCTGGTGTTTGCTTGGGCTGTGGTAGCAGTTGTGTCTGGGCAAGAGCTGAGACAGGCACCTGGAAGCTTGCGAGTCTTGTCCTCCCGGTCCTGCAGTCTGGGTGCAGCGCCTGGCACGAGCGGCTGCCTTCCAGAGAGCACATTCTGGGTTAAACCGTGTAGTCTCTCCCCTTTGCAGGACTTGCTAGCTGTGTTGACTTAATCCCTGCTGGGACAGAGCCCAGAATGATCTCAGATACTGTCAGTGAGTACTACCTTTCCTCAGATATACGAGTGGCCTGTGGCTTTGCTTTATGCCTGGAGGCAGTGTTTAATTGCATTGTCATCTTTACTGATGGAGTTACAGAAAGTCTGCTTTGGTCTCTAGCTGGGGGACACGAGGTACAATTCCACGTGGGAATCCACTCATGAAGACTAAGCAAACACGTAACTCGAATGTGTCACCTGCCGGTGTGTATTCAGTTCAAACAGGCAATGTCTGGGTGACTCTCTCTGGACTTTTCAGTGTTTCTTTGTAGTACAGTTTTACTAATTACCAGGTTCGCCTGCACTTAACTGTCTTCGTGCTAACAGTCGTTGTTTCTCTGTTAGAGACCAAACCTTAGTATCTAGCATCATAAACCTCCTTGGGCTCTTAATGAAACAGAAGGGTTTTTAGGACTAGTCAGCACTCTGTCAGATATGGGAAATGTTTTATTTTGATTAGACTAGATTACTGTCTTTAGTATTTAGCAGACTTAGGTTAAATCAATTCAGGGAAACTAATTTAATTGAAATATACTGTCCGGAAGGGAAAGTTCCATTTGAATTAAGCAGAAGCCAGAAGGAATTAAAAAAAATGAGCTTTTTGATGATTCTACACAAGCAAATACTTGTGGTGATGTATACCTTGCATTTGTAACCTGCCAATTTTAAGAATATAATCTGTCTTGCACTCGTGCTCGGGATGCATGGTTTGAGTGTGTGCTCTGACAGGATGCAGGCATGATCATTTATATTTTCCATGGCTTTCAGTTTTAAGTAAGCTTAAGCATTTATATTTTCCATGGCTTTCAGTTTTAAGTAAGCTTAAGAAAGCTTGAAGAAAGTTTTGGAGAGACGTTTGGCAGCTAATGAGATTGTGTAAATGATTTTATTTTTTTATTCTTGGTGATTACCAATCAGTATACCTATGAGACAGATACACAGTAGGACTGTCATCAGGTAAATGTTGGTGAAACTGGACAACGATGTCATTTGAGGTTTCTGGAGAAATTCTGGTGCAACAGGACACTTAGGCAATATTTAAGGTGCTGGTGAAAGGTGCAAGAAATGAGTATTGTAAAATGAGGGTTCAGTATAGCAGATGAAAAGGTTATGACATGCTTGCTTAAAGGAAACTTACTTTTAAACTTTTCTCCAGTGGGCTCTTCTGCTTCATCAGAAATAGTTCCTCCTGCTGGAAAGAAAAGGGGAAAGAAATGACTTTGACTGGAAAGCTTAGTTGGTATTGAGGAGAAGTGCTGGATCTATTTTGACCCAAAAGCCAATGGCTTTCGTTTTTACCGCAGAACATTTTTTTTTCCAAGTAATGTATTACTACTGAAAGCCATATTTCCATTAAATTAGTGTCTGTTATTAGTAGCAGTGAAACGAGAGAATTATAATTCCTTTAAAATGTAACGGGTTATATTCTTTCTGTGCTGTGATCTATGAGTAAGTCAACTTACTGCCAATGCTGAACTGTGGGACGGGCATTAGTGTGTTCTCTGTCACTAATAGTCTTTGTACCCTTGACCTGCTGACTGTTCAAAAGCAAGCAAAGTGACCATCAATACTTCAAAATTCTTATCTGTTACAGAATTTCACAAACTTATTTGGACAACCATTGGTGTGCTTGCTTTCTCCAACAGCATATCCAAAAGCGTTACAAGGTACGTGTAGCGTTGCATTTCCTAACAAGTTGCAGTTGGATCACATATCTGTCCCAAACAAATATAACTTAGATTCTTCAGGAGAAGATAGCTTTTCATCACCATGTCATCCCTAAATCAGACTAACGTTCCCTGAAGTAGTGTGATAAAGTTTAGTTACTGTTTATGGCAAATAATTTACTCTAACAATGATGCTATTTCTACATATAGCTTCAGCAAGTGCTAGGAGGCAAAGTCTCTCCTACACAGAGACTCAGAAAATTGCCAGCCCGGTGCTGGGATGATGACGATGATGATGATGAGCATTTTGGGTAGCTTTATTAGTCCCGGAAAGTGAGCAGAGTCAGCTGAGGTATCAGCCTTTACATGCCAGCTGTAGAGCAAAATCTTCTCAGATCTTGTTCTGATTTTGGAAGGTAAGTTAAGGAAAGCCATTGGCTTTGTATGGCCTGGGAAGGTGTGTTTATAGTAGGAACAGCAATGAAACCTTATATTCTTCACTCCTTGTGACTGCTATAAATATAAATCGTTCCGGACTTTCTCCCTGGAATTTGCCATGTTAAGGTTATTCCCCATCACGAAGACAAGTGCAGAGGCCACATGCAGTGCTGTTAGACAGGTACCATGACGGTGTGCAGGAAGCAGAAGCTTCTCACTTGCTTTGAAACTATTCCTGTTATTTAGCTGAAAGTTAAGTAGAAATTAAGTGCTGTAATACTGAATCCTCTTTAAACAGAAATTCTGAAAAACAGAACTAACTTTGTAAATTACTGGATGCTTCTATTGATAGACCAGTCAGGAAAGTCTTGCTGCCGTGCAGGGACCTTGTAGCTGTCGGCACGGCGTTGCACCAGGCGTGCCGTGTGCCCCCCTCCTGAGAACCCCAGAATGCACCCAGACAAGTCAGTAAGCCTTGAATCCTTGCTGCTGAGGAGCCTGACTGTCTGGGCACATCGTCTGCTGGGCGTTGCTTTCCGTTTTGACTGGGATGAGGCTTGGGCCTCTCTATCATGCCGGACTGCGTGTAGTAAGTGGGGTTTAGGATATTGGGATGCCCAACAGAAAGGCAACTGTGGGGGGGGGGGCTGTATAGGTTTAACTACCTGTTTTTTTTGAATGGCGTACAAATGTCCATGTTTAATGCTTCTCTTTAGGATTTATAATCAGTCTATCAGTCGTTTCAGTTACGATTTTTGTGTTCAAGTTATGTGCTCAAAATGAAGAGCCTCCCACAATCCATAAGACAGTCTCATTTCTCCTGGTGTTCATGCACATCTCCAGTGAGCCTTTACTGCTAGTCATTGCACCACCTGGAGAGCAGATCTGCCACCAGAGGAGAGAAGATGTAACTAACACAGAGAAGTAGCTCCTCTGTTACAGAATTGAGTGGGTGAGCGACTTCATTCTGTGGCAGGGACAGCTTTTCTGTTTCATGTGCCAAATGTATCTCTTTTGTCTATTGATTTATTTTTTTTAGATCAGTCTCAGCGGGGTAGCCTCTTCACACTCTTTCTGAACAATCCTTTAATGGCATTCCTGTTTGTCTCTGGATTATCAAGCATGCGCAGAGGATTGTGGGAGAAGTGTCAAGATTACCTTAGAAAAATCAACCGAGATATTGCCCAGCTGCTGACCCACTCCCGATCCATAGGTACGTGCCTGGAGGTGCACAGCTCATCCCTAGCATGCTGCTGGAGCACGTGCTGGTTTTTCTTGCTCAGCCTTTCCAAGGGGCAGAAGAGTGAATAAGGGAAATCCACGAGAATTCATAGTGCTTTCCCCCAAGTCTCCTTTTTTTTTTTTTTCTTTATTTTTAATTCTTTAACTCTTTCTAAACTGAGTTTTCTTTGCCTTCTCTACAGATCAGTCCTTTCTTCAATTTTTTGGGGATGAATTTCTTCGCTTGCTTCTAACAAGATTTATCTTCTGTTCGGCTACTATGAGGATGCACAAAATTTTCCGGGTACGCAGGGATATCTCTCCCTTTGTGAGAGCAGCAGTCCAGTGCATGTAGAACTGCACTGCCTCAGGATGGAAGGGTCTTAGGGCTAAGTGTATCACTGTGACTTCAGAAAGATAACTGATGCTCACGTGCTAATGCCTGCAGCTTGCACTGAGTCTGTGCCTTTGTATCTCTCCAAAGGCGTTGAAGCCTTTGGCTCCCCGAAGCCTTATTCCTCCACATAAGTAGCAGACACACTCGTTTATGTCACTCTGAACAGCCTCGTCTGCTAAAAAAATTCCTCTTAATAATTCAAGATTATTATTTCTACACAACTAAGAAGGTGTAGAACAAGAATGTAAGAGGAAGCGGGGAGGAGTGGAATGTTATTGCTGAAGTGTATTCTAGTGTGAATGGATTTTGAAAGGTCTTTGAAGTGTAAATGAATAAGCTAAACAGGAAGATGGTATTTTCCCTCCCTGTTGGTTAATGCTGTGCCAACAGTGACGTCTGCTTCTGGATCTACACCATTTTATATATGCGAGTGTTGGCATGTAAACGGCCTGCTCCATAAAAAAAAATAGAAGTTGAAGCACAGGAAGGTACAGAATTCATCTTGCCTAGCTGCAGACATCTCGTAGGTTCCCAGGCCTCAGTCACCTACCTAGGCTGCCCTGATTCCGGGGAAAGAAGCAGGTCTTCTGTCAGTGGGGAGAGACCTGCCCCCAGCGTCTGAGGCACTTGTTTTAGGATGAGATGAATCTCCCACTGGAGATGCTTACGTGTCTGTAATTTCAAGAAATGAACTCCAGCCTAGTAGGTAAGTATATGTGAAGTCTTTTTGTCTTTTTTTGGTGGTGTTTTTTTTCTTGCGAGGCTTCTGTGAACATATTATTAACCATCTTAGATGAATGAGCATTTGTGTTGCCACTCTGACCGTCTCTGAGTCAATGCAAAGGGAAGACTGAAAACGCTAGAATATTTTCTCTCTCTGTGGCATGCTAAACAGATTAGGATACCTCTTAGGTGAAATTGGCTTTTTGCAATCTTCTTCATAAAGGGTGTAAAAATAAATGAATGTCTGATTCTCTTTGTTTTCACTGTCATCTAGCAGGAGACTCGAAATTATCCCGAATCTTATCCTCAGCTGCCAAGAGATGAGACGGTGGAGAACCCTCACCTCCAAAAGCACATTTTGGAGCTGGCTTCCATACTGGATGTCAGGAATGTTTTCCTGGAAAACACCCTCGATGACTATTAAAAGAAACTGTCTTACTGCAAAGGGGTTTCCCTGGCCACAGATTTTGAATGGTGCAGTTTTATAATGTGAAAATCATAAAAGGAAGTACTTGATTTTATTTTTAAATTTAGGACCATTATTTTAAAAAGTAATAATAAACAGCTGTTAGTTTAGCTGTTCCATTCTGTATGGGGTCAATTTTATAAGCAGAAGTTTTCGTGTCTTTTAAATGTTAAACTAAAGAATCACGAGAGGTTTATTTCTGGTCTTGTGGCTGTCAACCACATTTCCAACAGCTGATCCTAAGCATAGAAGTATTATTGGTTACCTTTAGCCCACATTTGTGGAAATCCTTTATTTTTATACAATTTTAAGAAATTGGAAAAAAAAAAATCAATAGAAAACCAATATTTTATCCCCAAAGAGTCTGGATTTGAAATGGTAAAGATGGAACCACACAGTGCAAACCAACAATAAGCAATAAAACAGAGTCCTTCATAACAAATATATTTTTTCAGTCTTAGGCAAGTAAGTAGACAAAACTGTGGACAGTTAAGTTGCATTTGGAGCAGTGGGTTTGAAGTGAAGTTGTAAAGATACTTAATGCTCCTTACAAATTTGACACAGCAATTTTATATATAAAACTTTGTACTGCTGGCCAAGGAGACGATTTCCACTCAGCTTGATTGGGTAGATGGTTAGCAGATTACCAAATTACCAAACTAAGAAAACTAGCCCCCATCTCTCACTGTAATGTGGGTCATCTTGCTGTTCGTACTGCTGCCACGATTTTCCAGGAGGAGGGGGCATTCTTCATTTTGAGGTACTAGACAGAAACTCTTTACGTTTCCTGCAGGTGCCACCCCTCCTTTCCGTGTGTGGATGGAATGTGTGGCTCCCAGTGTACCAGTCCCTGACAGGAGCTGAGAGACCGGCCCCTGTAGTGCCGAGCATGAGCCCCTCCTGTCACTCACTTACCTGACCCGTCTGTGCTGCATCCCTGTGCCCGAGGAGAGATGCTGATGCTCCTCTTGCAGGTTCAACAAAGTGGGTGCTGCTGTAAAGCCCCGTTACCATTTTGCACACCCTCCATCCCGTCCCAGTCCCGTCTTTGAACTGGTGAAGCCGAGGGGCTGTATGACGTGGGGCAGCACAGCGGGCTCCCGCACTCCGGGGTGCGGCCTCTGCCCAGGCCCGTGCTGGAGAAGGTGCCGCTGGGGAAGGCACCTGCCGACTCGCCTGGGCTGTCCTGCCGGCCTTGCGGAGCTGGAGGAACTCTTGCAACTCCTGACAGTGAAGGTGGGAGCAAGAAGGAAACGAAAATATTTTAAACTGTTAAATGAAAAGGTCCGTTGTCTCTGTTCCATGGGCTGCTAGACAAGAAGGGAAAGGACAAGTCTGATCGGCACTTTGATGTTGAACCCCGGCCACGCCTCTGTTTTAGGTGACAAAAGTGCAGAACTCGGTGACTCCCGCGGTGTCGCGGCAGGCCCGTGTGAGTGCCACCGTGGGAGGTGTGCTCTAGGCAGCGGGGGGGCAGCACGGACAGAGCCCCGTCAGCTGAGGAGAGCAGGACGGAACAGCGAGAATCGCTGGGGTGTAGCCGGGAAGTTTGCATGAAGGTTCTCTGGAGCTGGGCTGAGGTTTACACCATCCATTCTTTCATTTCCCAAGTGTAAAAACAAAACAAAACAAAAAACTCTGTGAATGCTAGTGTTTGTTCTAAGCAGTCTTGAAGCTGGTCTGTTGAGCCCCCACCACTTGGTGCTGCTCTTCTTTGGACTGTGGCAGGACTTCGTTACCTGGGACGTGGAGTTTATTTTGAAGAGTGTGTGTTTGTGTGTGTGCATGTGTATTCTAGGCGTCTGTGTGTATATGTACAATACGCATACATCTACTGGCTGGTGTAAATTGTAAATATGTATATATGTATAGGTACTTGTATATGTATTAAAAAAGAATGAAACAGTGCAATGTCTATATACAAAATTTATATATACACACATACGCCAATTTAGGGGCATTCCACAAGGTGTTGCAGATCATTAGTGGTTGTAGTAAAGGTTATGGCTCTTCTGCCACTGTAACGTGCTGTTTCCAGGGACTCACACTGGGACCTTGAGGTAATTCATTAACTGACTGCAGGTACAGGAGGCGTTAGCTAGCAAGGGGAATGAGTACTCCTGTATGTGTTACAGTGGTAGGATTTATGTGTTCTTAACTGTGAAGCTGATGACCTGCCTTTTGTTCTGGTAGGAGGTGCCCGGTTATTAAAACACGGGATTGTACGTAGAAGCTGAAGATACAGAAAGCCTTTCGTGCAGCAGCAAGGGAGAGGTGGGTTCTCTCTCGCCCTGCCTGCTGCTCCTCCACCAGCAGCGTTCAACTTGCATGGAAAAGGGGAATTTAGTTTTCCAACCAAATGCTTTCGTTTTGCTGTAGCTCTTTTGCTTTGCTGAAGCTGTTCTCATTTTGGTTCTGTCTATCTGGAAAAGAGTATGCTATTTCTGAGCACAGGAGCGTGGGCTGGTGAACCTCTGTGGGATGTTGCTTGTTGACTGACTGGGAAAGCGTTGGTGGACCCAGCCCTTGCTTGTGATCTGAGGGGCTTCTAGTCCACTTTGCAGCCCTAAGAGGAGGTTCTGTTGCTTGTTACTAAGCTTGATCTAATCAGAGGAGAACACACTTTTCAAAAAAACAAAACAAAACAAAAACCCCGAAGAAGCTAGAATGTGGGAGAATATAAGGCCTTGAAAATTAGTTCAGAAGTTGAACGTGTGGTGACTGTCCAAGTCAAAAATTCATTTTTGAGGTCCCTCATTCTCACCTACTGAGCTTTTGTGCAGGAGGTACGCTGCTGGCAGGGACTGTCAAAGATAAAGATTTCACTCCTGTTGTGTCAGTAGGAGTACGGAATTGTACTTGCTAAGCAAAAGGCCAATTCCCTCCGTCTGCTCTCGCTGTAGATAGGATGAGGTCTTGGATCTTGAGCCAGCCCCCTCCCTTCCCACCTAAAGCAAGTGCATTCAAGATGAAAATATTGATATTTTCCCCTCCAAGTAAAAGCTTGTCTTGTTTGAACTTACTAAGTCATTCTAAACTTGTGCTACTGTGTGCTGTGTGCTATGGTCGTAGGTACCTTCTCAATGTATGCTTGTATGTACTGAAGAAAAACCTGGTTAATGTATCTAGCAGTCCTCAAGTGTGGAAGGAGAGCAAAGACTGAATCATTTTTAGTGAGAAGAGAACAAATGCTTTTCTTCTCAGGCCTGCTGCCTTTCCTCTTGTCTCGCTCTCCCCTTCTCCATATATCTTTACTGTTTGTGTTAGCGGGGTAGACTTGCCACCACCAGGCAATACTGAATTAAAGGGGTAAATTCTGTAGGAGCTGGGGTGAACGTGTCCTCGCTGGATGACTTCTGCCCCGCTCCCCACCTCCTGCACGCGGGGGGGGTGAATCCTGCTCCCCCAGCAGGCACCTGTTTGTGCTCCTGCTCCAACTGGCTGCACGACATCCAGCCAAGTTACTGCTGTCGCCTTTTGTTCTTTCCCCTTTGACTTCTCAAAATAACGATGGGGGAGTACAGGGTTATGGGTCCTTAATGCTCTGGGGTTTAATTACTCTTGGGATGCAATGTGTCATTTTGCTTCATGCACAAGCTAAACTTCTCCAAGCTGTGCAAACCAGATTTGCTCCCTGGAGTGGTTTCGTGAGAAGTGTCAGGACGGTTTGTTTGTGAAGTTCATCAGAATAATATCTGTCAAGTCAGGACTTACTAAACCCCTCCAGACTCTTCCCCAGGGAGACGTGCAGCAATGTCCTTTAAGGCTCAGAGGAAATAGAGGAGGGGAAATTGGGTTTCAAATAATCATCTTCAAAAGCTACAACTTCAGTAGCTCTGGTCAGGCTTTTCCTCTAAGGAGGGGATGAAAGTTCTGCTCCACGATCCATCCCTGGGTGCTGTTGTGAAGTTCCTCCCCTGCCCCGCCGCCGCCTTGTGCTGTGACTCCATGCTGTGCTTCAAGTCTGCTTTTTCCTGGAAGCTAAAGAGCTTGGAATCTGTCTGAACAATTTTTTTTTTTTTTTTTTTGTCTTGAGGCTTTTGTAAAAGTTTTATCTGTGTTAGGTTCTTCAGTAACTGTTCTGACTACAGCTCACCAGTGGTAGCAGTGGCAGAGCCCGTCCCACGTTAAGCAGCTGCTGGGTGTCGGGAGCTGGCGGCAGCTGCTGCTGCTCCTGGGCCCGAGGCAGCTCTGCAGACACTAGACAGCAAGAGGAATCTTATAGAAAGGGAAAAAAATCTGTTCTACAGAGCTGAAAACTGCTCTGTGCCAGTCGGTAACATTTAGACTGGGGGCAGCCAGCCACCGTGTGAGGGACACTGGCGCAGAGGACAGGGGCGAAGATCTCCAGAGCAGAGATTGTACATTCCTGAGGTGGCTCTCGTGCAGTTTTACTGCTTCTGACTTTTAGAGCAATACTGTTTCTGTGACCAAATGTATCGCAAGTGCTTTGAAGATCTGGATGTCCACAGGCAGAGCAGAGGAGAAACACATCAGACACAAGGATCTGCTTTATATTTAGGAGTGGAAGTAAACCACTTTTTTTTTTTTTTTTTCCCCCCCTCCAAACCAGAGGAGATTTAGTTCAAGATTTCTGAATTTAACAAATCTTTGGGGGGATTAAGGGGCATCTCTGAGTTCCTGTTGACTTATTAATGTGCCAGAAGCACACATAGATGTTCTGCTCTTAGAGATCCTGGTTTCATTCACATTGAGCAGACTTCAGTGCCACTGGCTGGCCCAAAGGAGCCCCTGAGCAGTGCAGGTCGCACCAGATCCAGAAACAGCAGCTGCTCCTTCAAGAATAGAAGCCTGGTGGGAGTATCTGCCCCACTGACTTTGCAGATTTCTCGTGGCATGTGTTTATTATCACTTCTCAGCTGTAAGTGGCTTGTTGGG
>NW_020799122.1:980478-1002287 GCF_003259725.1 Athene cunicularia | reverse complement strand
CCGGCGGGGCCCTGCCGTGCCGCCGAACGGTGCCGCGGGTTGGGTTGGTTTGGGGCTTTTTCTTTTTTAAAAAAGGGTTGTGCTCTGGGTGACTTTTCCTGAGCGTTTTATAACGGGTGCGATGTTAGAAGGCGTTATCTCTAAATGTTCGATACCGGTAGAAATTTTTAGTGTGGAAACCATATGTCTTTAATTTGCAGGTACTGTTAGGCTATGGAGGCCGTAATGGAACTAGAAATGCGATAAAACAGTGGATGAGGCACAAAATTAAATCTCGGCATCTGGAAGCTTTAAACAGAGTGTCAGTGTATTGAATATATTGGAGGTAGTGGCATTTCAAAGTACCTGGTTATTTCAGTGCCCTGGAGCAGTAAAATGTTTGCGAAATTGAAAAAGAAGATCGCGGAAGAGGCAGCTATCGCTCCCAGACCAGGAGGAGCTGCCAGGATACCCAGATCTGTCAGCAAGGAGTCGATCACCTCCGTGGGAGCAGACTCTGGAGACGACTTTGTAAGTCACAGCCTGCTTTGAGCTTCGATTTCTCGTACAGCACTTCTGTTACGGCTTTACAGACAGCCCCTTTAATCTAGTGTGTGAGCTGAGTACGTTTTGGGGTGTCTTTGTAGGGGTACATCTCAATGCATACATGAATCATTACCTTGAATAAACTTAAATCACAGGATGCTTTGGGTTGGAAGGGACTTAAAACCCATCCAGTCCCACCCCCTGCCCCGGGCAGGGCCACCTTCCACCAGCCCAGGTTGCCCAAAGCCCCGTCCAACCTGGCCTTGAACCCTTCCCGGGAGGGGGCAGCCACAGCTCCTCTGGGCAGCCTGGGCCAGGGCCTCACCCCCCTCACGGGGGAGAATACGGAAGAGAAAATGTTTGTGTGTTAACTGTGGTAGTTACCAGGAGGCTTATATTCCCATGTAAACATGGGTTACAAAGCTATCTTGATACGGAACACTGTTAAACAGATGTAAAATATTGACTAAAGCTGTAGTACCGTGTAAGATACCTATTTGTGAAATTAATTACTGAAGCAGTAGGAAAGCAAGCTGGTTAGCTGTCCTCTTGCTGTGGACCTGCGTTTGCCTCTTGTCATCCAGGTACTCCCCCTGCTCGAGCTGTTGTTTATGTCACTGCCGAGTACGTCTGAGCCGTTCTGTTGCGCTCAGAACTGTCACAGTTCCTCCAATGTCTGGTTTAAACTTTCGTTATAAAGTGTTGCTTAAGCAAGCAGTATAATTCCAGGAGCGTATGGGTTCAGTGAAACCCTGCAATGCTCTGGCACGGCTGTCGTATTTTTGAAAACCTGGATTAAGACAAAACATCACAGCACCCTTGGAGCCAACAGTACCCACTGTCCTGCCGCAAGTCGCTTCGTTGTTCTGTTTTGCTCTCTGCAAAATGGAGAAGTTATTTACACGGTTGAGTTTTAACTCCTGTTTTCTGAAGCTCAGCTGAAATTCCAGTTCTCTTAAGCAGAAAGTTGGAGCCCCTAATGTTTAAATGCATTTTACAGTGGAAATCCATTAGTCTTGTGTATTTATGATTTTTTTTCTCCACTTAACAAATTCTCATGTAGACATTTCATTTACCGTCTTGCGAGTTTAGAGAACGGATGATGATGGTAACTGAATTCTTGAGTAGTTTTCAGAAAACCTCCGAGAATTAGTTGTTTTAGCAATATTAATTTAACTGATTTTAATATTGATTTTTACGAGCGAAAAGCCCCAGAGAGCCTCCTAGGTCAGTTATGCAGTGGATTTGGCATGGACAGGCTGCTGCACTGGGGCTTAAGCCAGCTCGTCCCATGATGAGAGCATCCCTGTTTCTTTTCTGCTTAGTTTTTCAAAAGACTTTTACTTTGACCCATCCTGCACCCTGTACTGCAGAGCCCAGTTTCCCCTTCCTTAGTCGTTCTGTTTTGTCATCTCCTCAGTGACCGTTTTTCAGTTGGAGCTTCCTTTAAAAGCGTGTTTCACGGGACAGGCCAGCGTGGCAGAGCTGACTATTTAAGCCCTTACTGTTTGTCGCCTTCAGCACTTTTTACACATTCTGCTGTGCTAGTACAACATTCCCTTTTATGTGAAAAACTGAAGCATTATTCCTGAGATAGTGTTTATTATCATAGAGTTAATGTATGGCAGGATCCTGTTTTTTCTGAATTTTATAAGTTATGTGAGTGTTGTTTTTCTCCAAGGCTTCTGATGGAAGCAGCTCTAGAGAGGATCTTTCATCCCAGTTGTTCAGAAGAAATGAACAAATAAGGAAACTGGAGGTCAAGCTGTCTGGTAGGTGTCTTGATACATATCAAACCCTATTACTTTAGAACATATTTTCCTTTGAACTTAAGTATTTTAATTTATTTAAAATATGTAGGTTTATGGGGTTTTTTTGAAAATTGGTTTGTAAGAACCCCTTGATTGTCATCTAGGTAGTGTCCAGTATAACTGGGTTTTTTATAAGCATGACTGACTCTTCTGCTGATTTCATGACATATTTAATGTGATTCTTTTGAACAGCTGGGATAGCTTTCTGTCCCCGTGCTTCAAATAGCATCTTTCCCCACTTTCATTTTACTTATTCTGTGCACGCAGTGGTTTGTTTCTCTTGGGGTCTGAGCTTTCTGATGTTGACAGTACCACACTGCTGTCCTTAAAGATGTGAACTTTGAAATGAAGAAAATGCAAAGGCTTCAACATAAAACAGTCTTCAGGCTTTTTTTCTTTCTGAGATGCACCTTGTTCTGTAAAGCTGTAGTAAGGGCTCTGCTCTGGCCCTGCTCTCCATCCCTGTCGTGTGGAGTGGATCAGAACAGGCTGAACTGTTACGCTGCTGCTTCCCAAAGCTCACAGAAGGCCTTGGAAAATAAGGAAAGGTTATAGCCAGCTCAGGATTATTTTAATTTATTATGGAGACTTACCAGGCTCCTATTCAGTCAAGAAAATACAGGATTCAGAGATGATTTCACATTGTGATTTGAAAGGATAAAGTGTTCACCTGTTTGTATAAGGTAAAGTTAAAAGTGCTGGTTGGGGCTTAGTGCTGGAGAGGGCAGCTCTCAGTATTGAGAGACCCGTGCAAGCAGCCTAATCAACAAGGAATTCCTTCTTCCCATTGTACGTAAACTTCTCCAAGGTGTGTGTGTATTCTGCTTTGGGTTTTGGTACCTGCCTGCCCTGTCGGTTCTGCTGGGGGGCGGGGGAGCCGGCCAGCGGGAGGCAGCCTGGGTCGAGGGGGCAGGTGGCTGTGAACTGCCCCCTCCTCGCACCCCAGTGAGAGACACCTTCCCGTAGCAGGGTTAATTAGATTGTTGTTCTTGAGTGAAGTGAAGCTCTGCCGTCCCCGGTACTGCCCCGCTTTGTAACGGGCACACCCAGGCCAGGTCCTCGTGTTTGTACCCACCACTTACCCGAGGGACTGTGTAGAACTATTTGCTTGTGTTCATTGTTGTGGTCTTCCTCAAGTTTTCCTCAGCAGGAATGATTTTCTGATTGAGAAAATCATTGTTGTTTTCCACTCATTATTTTTTCTTTTTTTTCTTTTTTTTTTTTCTAAAAATTCCCTTCCCCAATGTCTGTTCATTCCTGGTCTGTGCCTCTCCCTCCTCACACAAGATTATGCCGATCAGATGCGAAACTTGCAGAAGATAAAAGAGAAGCTTGAAAATGCATTAGAAAAGCATCAGGATTGTACGTACTTCTATTTTTCCTTTTTGATTTTTAAGTTGAAAATTGTTACGGCTGGAAGGAAACAGGTTTGATGTACCGGTGTTTTAATCATTTCCTTTTAAACTGTGCACCTCTCGGTGACGGAGACTTAGAGCACAAGGGTTTTTTCCCTTATTTACGGTTTAAAAAGCAGCAGTAGTGTGTTGGCTGTTGAACAAAGTAGTTGTTTTACTCCTTTTGCCAAATTTGGGGCGAACATGCAGGAGAGACCTTTGTGTTATAATGCAGGAAGGAACAGTGTTTCTGTCTTCTGTTATTTCTGGCCTTTGTCCAACGCGCAAGCGGTGTGAGGTAAGAAGTGGCACAGCGTTAGTGCCGGAGAGTCAAGATGGGGCTAATTACTTGCAGAAGCTGCTCTTTAAAGTTATAAATAACTTATAGAAAATTGAGAAAGCAATTTCGAAAGATGAGGTTTTAATATAACTGGTGGTTCTCTGTTGACAGCCTCCATGAGGAAGTTACAGGAGCAGAATGAAGCTCACCAGGCCAGTCGAGCCAAGATGGCCGAAGGAATGGCTTTGGCCTTAGAAAAAAAGGACCAGGTAAGGGCTTGAAGAACTCGACTTCTGACTGTGGGGGTCTGAGGGCATGACCTTGGTTTAATCAGGTGTGGCCATCAGTTAAAATGGCTGTTCAGCATTGTGTGTGCTGGACATGCCAGCCTTGGGGGGAGAAGGGAGGATGGAGCCCAAGTGCCAGAAGTGGGGTAGGGCTTGTCCTTGTTGGGCTTTTAAACAGAGCCCCAACGATCTCTGACGGGTAAAGCTTCCACTTGTGTTCGATAAGGTTCGTCTGCAGCAGACCTGCTGTCACTTCTATTTCATTTTAGTTACATAAAGCTGATGTATTCAGTAAATGATTCCGCAGCCTTTATATATTAAAACACTAGCTGTTACTCTTCTTTTGCTGATTATCTTTTAATCATTACAACAATTTAGTATCTCTGTTAACAAAACACGTTGTTTGGGTTTTTTTTACCATAATTTCTGTTCTTGAAGGTCTACAAATTGATTTTTTTTTTTTTTTCTTTTCTCCTTTCTTGTTCAGGAGTGGATGGAAAAACTGGGGCAAGTTGAAAAGGTAATTAACCTTTGGGTTTTTGTTTTGTCTGGGTTTTTTTAACACGTCTGTCTGTGTATTTGTAAACACCAGCCTGCACATTTCCTACAGCTCAACTCTGTTCAGCCCTTTTTATTATTTGATCTTGGTTCAGTGGGAGAGGCCAAACACTTGCTTTCGTAACCAGCCCCAGTGCTTCGGGAGATATTTCTGGAATTACTTTTCAGTGGGGAAGTAGAGAATGATGGGTTGTGATGAGAAAGATGTACTTCTGTAAGGCGGAACGATGGTTTCTTTTGTTACAGAAGAGGCAGCTGGGATGCAGGAGGAGGTAGTGACTTTGTCTGAGGTCTTGCAGTAGGTCATCAGCTTCATAAAATAAACTGTGGTAGGGATTTTTTTTTTTTAATACAGGATTTCAGTCTTGTAGTTGTTCAGCTTTTTCACTTAGTCTCTTTTAAAGTATCTCTGATTATGAAGACATTAAACATGCTACCACTTGCTGTCTGGTTTTGAAAGTTCCGTTAGGTGATCATTGGCTGCATGGTAATGAATATGGATTTTTGATTTTTTTTTTTTTGAGATTTTTGAAGTTCAGTGATTTGCTCCACGTTGCCTACTGTGACGTGAATGTGGAAGAGTTTTTCTAGTTCTGCATGTAGCACCATCAGAGAGCCTTACAGCTGCAAGATGCTCCCATTGATTTGCAGTGAGCATACAGATATTGTGGGATTCCTTTTGTTTCTGTTGGTTTATCAGGAAAAAAAAATGCTTGAAACACAGTTACAAGAAATAAGGGAGCAGAGTTTGAACCTTTTTCAAAAAAGAGATGAAATTGATGAGCTGGAGGGCTTTCAACAGCAGGAAATCGCCAAAGTTAAACACATGGTAAGAATTTATTCTTTTAAACTACTTGTTTGTTCCTTCCTAAAATTTCTGTCAGAATGTCAAGTTAGTGGTGGCTCTGCAGTAATTTTTTTGGCCTTTATGCTTGTATATGGTCTTGGTCAGTGTCAAAATCCTAACAGTAGGTACACGCCTACAGTGTGACATGGTTCATTTCAGCAGTGACTTTTCTGGGAGTTATTTATTGTCGCGTTTAATTAAGCTCGTAACCTCATCAAAAAGACAAGTTTCAATGAGAAGGCTTTATCGGTGTTACCAGGTCCGTATTGTCAAAGATAATGTTCTAATATTCAGCTTTTGAAAAAGGAAGAATCTCTGAGCAAAACAGAACAGGAGCTAGAGGCGTGCCGCCGAGAGCTAACCCGCGCTGAAGAGCTGCTCCAGGACGCCAGCAAGGAGTCGTCGGGCCTGAGGCAGGATCTCGGGGAGCTGCAGCAGCGGTGCCTGGACCTGGAGGCACAGAGGTACGGGGGTTTGGTGAGGAGCAGGGCGGGCAGTTCCCCGACGCTTTTACTTCATGCCCAGCTCTGTCTTTTTGGGAGAGTTTGAACATGTGGTGAGGTGACTGAGTAATTGCTTCTGGAATGCTGATGTGGATGTGAGTGCCCAGTTTATGTGTCTTTTCAAGCCGATTAAAGTAGTACTTGTTTAGGGCTTTGTAAGCTTGTTACAATTTTTTTTTTCATAGTTTGAATGCTTAACTGTCACTTTTTTTTTTTTTTTTTTGAAAATGTATAATCAAGCAGGGGCTGGATTTAGGACAAAAATTTCTTGGTGTTGCTTAGTCCATTTTCACAAGCAGCAGAATTATCTGCTAAAGATTATTTTTCTGGAACAGCGTGTCACTTCTTTTATTCTCTTTCTGTGAAGAGATGAACTAATGACAGCTGAGACAAATGCAGAAAACAAGATCACTGCTCTGGAGTTAAGAGAACGGGAGCTACAAACTGTCATCCAGCAGCTTTCTGTAGACTTGCAAAACGTAAGTTTGAGTTAAGTGAGATTTGATTCAAAGAGTGTCTTGTCTGCAGCAGTTAGATTACATATCAGTTATGTGGGTCTGGAAATTGAAGTTTCAAAGCAAGTAATTTCTCAACATTTTTAGGCGCGAGTTGCTGGTTCTGGTTGTGAGAAGAGACTGGAAGTGTTACAGGTGGAGCACGAATCTCTGAAGGTGGAATATGAACAACACAAGCAAAAGGTTAAGTGTTTTCAGATGCCTCTGCTGTTGGCTGGTGTAAAGGTGTGCGTGTGAGTTTGAAATGTCGTGTCTAGAAAGTTAGGATCGCATTGTCTTTTCAAGTAAGGCTTTTCTAATGACACTTCTGATAGTCAAACCACAACAAATTAACATAAAGCTTCCCTACAAAAAAGATTCTGTGATTTCTTGTTCTCACAGATGACTTCTGAGTTTGCTGAGAGAAATAAACTTACCGAACAACTGCAGGAAAAAGTGTCTTCCTTGGAAAAAAAACTAGAAAGAAATCTTTCAGGTGATGAACACGTGCAGGAGCTACTCAAAGAGGTAATTGCATGCTTGTAGACTGCTAAAAGTGCAATCTTAGTGAGCTGTTATTTTTTTTTTTTTTTTAGGACATACTTTGCTTCTCACACGTGGAAAGGGTGTGTGGTGGTGTGATGCAGGCACGCTGGTGCCGTCAGTGTGTGCTGGGCAGGGTTGTGTGGTGACTGCGCTGAGCCCCTTCGTGTCACTGGGGCACTGATGTCTCTACTGGCCTTTCTGCTCTTGAGGCAACGATCTGGCTGCTTGGAAGCAAAAGAGCAGCTTTTTAACATCCCCACAGGAGGTAGAACAGCTTGAGAGTTCTACTGGTTAATCTTTACTGAGAGCAGTCAACACTTTTTCTTGTTCTTCGTATTCTGTTGGTACAACTTGCAGAGCATTGGGACAGGGAGGGGAACTGGTTTGTAACGATACAGAGTGTTGTATATTGGAAGCTTGAGCCTCAGAAATGTTGAGAAACAGCTGAAAACCGAGAGGGCTTTGCTTTGGTTAATGCCCTTTCTCTCATTTCTTCTCATTCTCTTTTTCAAGCACTGATGCTCCTGTTCAGAATCAGCCTGGGGCAACGTTTCCCCAGCTGGGTCTTGGGGAGACAGGGGCAGGTATGCTCTTCCTTGGTCAGGCTCGCCTACAAGACACGTCAACTCCATGTTGCTATGATAAAAAATCTTGGCTTAGTAAACTCAAGCCACTTTAAAGTCCACGTAGTGGTAGTAAAACATTTTGGAAAGTAACATAACTAGCAAGTATTTTGCCTTCTTTTTGTGTTTGCTGTGATGGAGGAGAAGTTAAGCTTTCAAAAAGAATTTTTTTTTTTTAAATCCCTTAAACTTGGCGTGGGTTAGAAAATGATGACCTAGCTGCTGACCAGAGTTTACACCTGGATCGTGATAGGGTGCCAGAGAACTTCTCAAGATTAATGATGTCATCCCCAGGGCAGCATGGTCTGTGGAGACCCTGTGCAGGAGCAGCAAACGTGCTGGTTCCCAAGAGCAGAGCTGTATTGCACATCAAAATAACTGTTCCGTTTTAGTTTGACCTTATTAATGAAATAACAAGAAAAAATCTTCGTTAAAATCCCCACCTTATCTCTTTGTCCATCCTTCCTCCTGTTCCTCCTATGAATGTAATCTTCAGAAAGCTACTCTAGAGCAGAAACTGGATGAAACCAGGCAGCAGGTCCTTACAGACAGAACGCATCACGCTGAGACTGTGAACCAGTTGGAAACACAGGCAAGGATTTTCTTATTTCACTACAAATTCCCTCTGTTTCCAGCCTCTTTATGCCCTGTACCTCCTCCCCTCACTGCACTTGTGCTCCAGCCAGAGGTGAGACTGCCTCTCACATTGGAGAGGAAAGTCCAGTTGATCAGTGTCTCTGGTCACATCCCCACCTTCAGTGCTGGGGAAGGGCCCAGGAGTTAGGGAGTTGGAGATTTCATGTGTATCCTGCCTATCCTAAGAAACTGATAGCAGAAGGGCAGCACTGCTGGGGGTAGGGGTGTGGTGAAGAGTTCTTAAAAGCACCATGTGTCAAGTAGGCAGTCTCTCTGTGGTTTCATGGGTTTAACGTTTACTGGGTCATCCCACGTTCTGTACGTTTTTTCTAATAATGTAGATGCTAATGGATAAGGAGTTTAATGTATGGTTGTGTTTTAGAATAAAGAACTGGAACAAAAACTACAGATTGCAACAGAAGCATTGAAAAAGAGCGAAGAAGCAGCTGCTGAGCAGGATCTGAAGATCCAGAAGTTGGTGAGTATCCAGCATGGTGGGACGAGATCAGCCTTCAGCATCTCCGGAGCCACTCACTTCTCTGCTTGGTCCTCACTCAAGTGTGTTCTTGCTGTTTGTCTCCTCAGCTGGTGTCTGTATGTGAGTACGGACGCTGCTGCCAGGGAATGCTGTGGCTTCAGTTGGAGCTTGTGTCTCATGGATGGCGGCCGATTCTTGTTGCAGCTTCAAAATGCCATTTTATTAACGTCGTGTTCTTTATTTCTCTTAAGCAGACTGATCTAGAGGATGAAAGAAGTAAATTGCAGCAGCAGATTTTAAGTGAGAAACATGAGTACAATCAGAAAGTTACTGGGCTGGAGTCTCAAATTGCTGCTCTGGAAACAGCGTGGGAATTTGATAAAACAGCTACTCAGCACAAGATTGTAAGTACAGAAACTGTTCATGGGGGCAAATGAGCCTTCACAAAACGATTTTAATGTGGTTTGCAGACCTTGCATCTTGTCTGTTCTTATGCAGCACTCCTGGCGTTAGAAGATTTCTTATGTTGAGAAACTAAATGGGAACAAAGCATTTGATGTGTTTAATTGTTTAAACAAAGCACTAGAATAAATTGTACTTAGTATTTAAGCAGTCTTTATTTTCCAGAGCCAGTTGGAAAAGGAAAATGAAAGTCTCAGTGGAAGCATAGAAGAGTATGAGAGCTCTTTGAAAAAACAAGAGTCTGAATTGAACAGGCTGAAGGTAAGGGCTTCGCTGCCTGGTGACGGTTAAATACAGCGGCAGGGTTGGGAAACAGTTAACAGCAGAGGGTGTTGCACCCTCGGTGCTTGGAGACACGTTCAGGTAGGTTGCATGAACTTACAGCTGGAAATGCTCTTTAGTCCTCGGCAGAAACACATTTGAGGAGCATTACAGATGGCTGATCCTTTCTGAACCAGAATGCTTGGGTCTGCCTAAATCAGGCAGAAATAACACGTTTCCGTATTGTCCGGCATGAAGAGCTTTTAAATCCTGTTAGCAGTAATGAATACAGAATAGTTCAACATCAAATTCCACTCACAGCATTCAAAACAAAGTTAAAAACTTAAGTTGGTCAGGTATTTACAGTTTATATTCAGTCTTTTGACTGTAATTTTAGATCGCTGAAAGTTTTTTTCTATAGCTGCTCTTGGATGCACAATTGGAATAAAGATCAGTTGTGGGCAGGAGCTACTTCTTTGTCATACAGACTTCAAGCTAAAAGATCTTTTAAGCATTGGATATGTTCGGCCTCTTACATCAGTTCTGTGTCGCTCCTACGTGTGCAGACAGCAGCAGTAAAACAAAACAGTGACTCTCATTTGGAAGTGTAAACCATGGTGTGTCAGAACTATCTATCTATCTATCTAGAGAGAGATTTGGGTTTAAAGATGAGAGACTGACCTGATTTTAGTTGTCTCAAGTAACCTCTGAATTACTTTGGGTTTGCAGAGTGAATTGAGCAGCAGAGAAACTGTCAGTGTTGAAATTGCCAAAGCGTTGGAAGAAACACAAAAACAGAGAGAGGAATTGCAGCAGCAGGTTGGTTAATACTGACAGTCTAAAATACATTTTGGTGCTCCCCACCTTGCACGGACCAGACTGGGTTTGGATTTAATTATCGTAACCGTCAGGAACAGTAATCAGAATCACATCCTCAGCGTGCCAGGCAGCAGTGGCTGCCTTGGTAAACCTGAAATGTCAGGGTGTCTGTGTAAACGCCTGCACAGGGGTGTGACCAGCCGCGGCAAGTTACTCCACTGGAAGAGGGTAAGCTGCTGCTGGCTGCAAAGTTTGGGATGTTGGTAAATTTGTGGGATTGAGAGCTACAGCAGGGCTTGGAAATTCAATATGGACCAGTGAGGGGAAGACGAGGCAGTAGCTCAGCATGAAGGTGACGGGTATTTCAGAGCCCTTTGAGGTGGTGCCGTGGGCCGGCCTGAGCCAGCTGCAGTTTGTTTTAAAGAAACCTGTTGGTTCTGTTGTTGTCCCTCGCCGGGTTCTGTCACCGCTCTGTCCCTCTGAAGCACAGCAGCTGTGGAGTCGTAAATCGCCTCGTAGGGAGGAGGTTGTATCCACCAGCCAAATGTAAATTCTGGGAAGGCTTCTTTTATTAAAAATGGCAGTGGTGGATAATCTGAGCTCGCGTTTGCTTGAGCTGGGAACTGCCAACTGAGCAAGTCTGACTGACTCTAGTCCCATCTTTTGGTTTCTTTATTCTTCTGGGTCTGCTGCAGACCTTGCCGGGTGGTGCTGTCAGTGGGAGGTGGTGCTCGGTGGTTTGGGGGGTGGTTGTTGCACAGCTGCCACCTGCAGGTCACGGGAGGGGGGCTGGTGGCACAGGGGGGTGTTGGAGCTCCTGCAGCACGATGACCTCGGTGCTCCTAAGGAGCTGGGCCCTGCAGAGACCTCCTGTGAGTCTCTGGAGTCACAGACACCCATCACAGGACCTGTGACACTGCACAAACGGCCGTGTCAAGGTGCTGCAGTGGCGGGCACGGAGCTCAGGCCACTCGTAGGCACCAGCCCCTGCCTTTGTCACTGACACGAGGATTCTCCTCCTGTCCTTCCCACCAAAAAAAATAAATTCTGAACCTCTAAGGTATGTTGAAATCTTGCAGTGCCCTCTTCTATTTTTATATCTTTAATGACTTCTGTTTATTTGTTTGCGTGCTTTAAGGTTTCACACCTGGCTTCCTTAGTAAAGGAAAAAGACCAGCTGATTGATGAAAAATGTGACATGCTTCTAAAACAGAAGGAAGAACTAAATCAACTCAGCCAAGGTTAGACCAAACGAGCCTACCGTATCCCAGAGAGCTTTGTCTAAGTACAGTCTCTGTTTCTGGGTTTCCCTGATAGATTAAATAGGGAAGAGAAATCCAGAATTACTACAATCTGTTAGAATTGTCAGAATCTCGTATCCTTCAGAAAAGGTTGGACAGTCTCTACTGCATCCTTAAAAACAAAACAAATTTTTTAAATCGAAGTCTTATGTTTATACACCATAAGACAACAAATCTCGCTGTACTTTTTGTAAATTATTCTTCTGTGCAAAACATGAAATAAATGGTACAGATCAAAAGCTGCTACTTCATCAAACCGGTACTCCACAGTCACACTAAAATGTGAAGTGCAGGTGTCTTCAGTGAGTTCCTGACCCCACCCTGTCTGTCTTGTGTCTTGCCATTATTTCGGGAGGGAACAAAGCTGGAGCCTTGTGCTGCACCGTTCCGTTGGCTGCCCACGTGCTGTAGCCTTTGGGCCAGCTAGCCCTGTGCCAGTAGCCATTTGTGCTCGCAGCTCAGCCCAGGTGTGCCTGTGCAGTCGCAGCACAAGCCACACAGACTTCTGATGGGGTCTTTAGGAGCAGGGTAATTGATAATTAAGGATTAGAATCACCCCGAGTTTCAGTTAGGCTGCTCCTTTGCAAAAACGTGCACCTGGGCTTGGGTGGCTTAAATTGCATCGTCTGTCTGTCTTCACAACAGAGCAAGACAAAAAGGTTGGGATTTACTGTCACTGCAACTTGCTTTGTTTAAGAAAAACAATGAAGCTGCCCTCTGATTCGGTAGACTGATACTAAGCAGGTCTCTCCCTCCTCAGATCACGAAGCTGTCTTGCTGCAGGTGCGCCAGCTGCGGGCTGACGTAGAGGCAAGTAACAGCCGAGCCATGGAGAAAGAAGAAATGGCAAGGAAGGAAGCTGACGAGTTGAAGTTGCAGATCCAGGAGTGCCTCTTGGCCAGGGAACATGAGAAGAATGTGAGTGTGGTTGCAGATCCGGTCTGTTGGGACTTGTCAGGGAGATGAGTGGGTGTGCAGGAGCCCCCCGGCTCCGTCGCGCCCGGCGGTGGCTGTCGGGGCTGTTCACCTGCTCCTGACCTGCACCAGAGACCACCACTGTTGGCTGTTCCCTGTCTGCTGAAAGCAAGCTCTTTGCTGTCACATCTGTGACTGGTCTAGGAAAGAAAACCCCTATTTTGTTTAACTCATAAAATGTCTTGAGAAGAACCATTATGAATCCAGTGAGGCCCAGAAGCCACAACGAGGGCAATGTGGGATGTGGCCACTACTGCTTTCTGGTTTAAAAAAGCAACCACCACCCCCCAAAAAAACAACCCAAAAGGAGTCTGGCTTTCTCCCTGGGGAGTGTTCACAGACTGTAAATGTCGTGGTATCTCTCCAATCCACTCTTTTCGTTTTTATAGGTTTCAGAACGAGAGGAACCGATGAGAGCCCTGAACAAGCACTCCCAGTCCCCGGAAACCCGGGTGGCGGAGCAGAATGGGGAGGTGGCGGCTGCAGATGTCATTCAGCTTCAGAAGGACAACAGAGAGCTGGAACAGCAAATTGCTGAGAAAAACAAGGTGAGCTGAAACAGCAGAAACAGCTGTTAGTCTTTCGCCTCTTAATCAGGAAACTGAATAATTGGTGCTGCCCGTGCTGCAGCCTGAAGAGGCCAGGCTTACAGAAATGGCAGATCCAATTTGAATCCAGTATTCTGTGAGTAAATTATTTTTCTCTGGATTGCACAAGGATCTAGCAACAATAGATTAAAAACTGCAGCCAGAATTGTAGGAATCCTTATCTACTGTGGAGGAAAGATGCACCCAGTGGTCCAGCTGACCGAGCCCTTTTGTGCCAGCTCAGTTGGGTTCTGCTGTGCTGTCCTGTGCAAACCCGGTGTCCTGTCACAGCCTGCGGTGTGTGCAGCTGGAAAGGCAAGGTGTTGGGCTTCAGCAGAGCTGATGGCTTCATTCTTCACACGTGTTTGTCGTGGGCTCTTCCAGATACCTGCGGGTCAGATGTGTCCTGACAACGGCCACGGCGTTAACTCTGTCCTTTGCTGTGCTTGCAGGTGATAAAGCAGCTGCAGCAAAGAATGACAGAACTCAAGAAAACCCTCCAGAAAGAGCTGGTAAGGGTTATGGTTTTTCAGTCTCTTCAGCTGGCGCTTACTGACAGGCACTTGCACTACTCATTCCAAAATCTCAGCTCGTAGCTAGAGCATGTTTTCTTACTAGGAATATCTGCGGTTTCATTGTGTTGGCAGGCAGATGGGTAAACCCTTAAATTAAGGAAGTACGTTATTCTGGATCGTTTCCTGAGTGGATGGTGTGACAGGTAGCCATCGCCACTCAGCCCTTGCAGTGGAGAATTTTAGCCACAGAAGACCCGTGTTTGGCAGTCTGGGGCGTTCAATACGTTTCTGTAGAGTGAACAACTGAGGTTTGATTGCTGCTTAGCTGCATTCAGCTGTTTTACCATGGGAGTGATACCTGCTTCAGGGAAAGCTCCTTTAATCCCTCTTACAGTAGTTTTCCTCTCCAAGAAAAAATTCTTCTATTTAAAAAAAAATAGCAGAGGTTTTAAATTGTTGTTTTTGTCATGAGCTCACAACTGTTTTGGAGAAAGCCCACATTTAACAGGCACAGAGCAGGTTAGTGATAGAACACGACCAGGTGAGAGTTCTTACCATGGAGCCAATTCCGTGCTGGTTTGGGTAACGCACAGTAACGCTGCCAGCAGGTGGCTTCTGTCCTGGAGCCGGGGGAGAGGGGAGGACGCTGCTGGGATCCTGAGAAGGACGAGCAGCTTGTCCTGGGGGTGCCCAGGCTGTACCCACCCCGTGGATACAACCTCCCCGTGTTCGATAGCTCGGACCCGGATCCTCTCCCGGTGTTGAGCAGACGGAGTCTACAATCTACTTCTCTTTTTCTTTTTCTAGAAAATAAGGCCTGACAGTGAGGTACCTGAAGTACGTGAAAAAGCAAATTCTGAAGTGCCTAATGCTTCTGTGACTGTCACAAACAACTCTGATTTAAATGACTCCAGGGAGATAAACTTTGAATACCTTAAACACGTTGTACTAAAATTCATGTCCTGCCGGGAATCTGAGGTAAAGATGTATGCTGACCTCCTCTTTCTGTCTTTCTCTAGAAACTGCCACCTGTTACCCGCTAAGGACACTTCTATGCCAATTCCGTACTTTTACACTTAAAAAGTTGTTGAGCACAATGAAGCAAAATAGCAATCAGTGATAATGTTTGGAAGTGCGAATTATTGTGAACTACATGAAAGGGAAATGTGCATTTTTAAGAGGTAGTTATGTCCGGGAGTAAAGATCTCGAGCTAAAAGAGATTCCCTCTGCACTACTCTAAAAAGCGTGTGGAGTATGTAATTAGAGTGGAGTGGTTGTACATTTAAGACAGAAAAGAAAACCCAAGAAAAAAAAAGACATAAACCACCTGCTGTTGGTCTGTAGGTGGTAATTCCTTGTGCATTTGGAGCTCCTTCGCCTTCTCCACATTGTGTCAAGAAAGACAGAGGTAAAAAAGTCACGCCGACAAAATGCTTTGCTTAATTGCAAGTCAGTGGGTAAGATCAAGAAATAATTGTGCAGCTCCACGGTGTCCTGAGTGCTTGACTCCTTTACTAACTCCAACCTGTGTGCCCCCTGTAGAGCAGTAGTACCGTGGAGTTAATGTACTTCAGTGTGTATTTAAACCAGCATGGTTCGTTCCTGCCTACAGCCTGGTTTGATCAACTTCTCAAAGCTTAAAAAAACTAGGATGCCCCAGGAGCCAGGCTGCCGCTCTGTTCTCGCTAACTAGGCTCCCCATCTGTCTTCTTTCCCCCAAATACGCCAACCAATGTTAAAGAGCAGAAAGCCAGGAAACACAAACAGAAGAAATAAGATAGAGGCCCTCCTAGTCTGTTGGAAGTGGGGATAACGGAAGGCTGCTGGTCTGCTCTTCGCAGTTGTGACTAAAAAGTCTGTGGCCGAACCTACAGAAAAACTGCTGCGCCGCAGTCCAGAGTGTAGAGCCTGAGTGTCGCAGGCAACAAAATGCTGTGGTTTCTTTCAGGCGTTCCATCTAATTAAAGCTGTTTCTGTGTTACTGAATTTCTCACAAGAGGAAGAAAACATGCTTAAAGAAACTTTGGAGTACAAGGTAAGGGTTCTGTTCCACTCCTAGGCTCTAGCGGGACTTCCAGCAGATGGAATGAAAATTCTTAGATGCTGGGAGATGATGAAAAGTATCTTTTCCCAAATGTTAGCTACAATAACAAATGTAATTTATTATTAACACCTTAGCTAATCACATCACATACCAGAGATTGTCCGTTTCGGTGAGGGAAATGGCAGCTTTCCAGGGCTTTGGAGAAGGAGCAACAGCAGTTTTGCCCAGCGGACGCCCCGTGGAGGGAAGCTGGGAGCCCCTTGCTGGGGTACGGTCGGGTGTTCAGAGGCAGGAAGGTGAATTCTTGGTTTGTTGTTCGACGTTGGGCTCCAACACCTGCATCCGCTTCCCCTCTCCGCTGCCCGGCGCCCCGTGCACCCCGGCCGGGCGGGTGTGGGGCTCAGCAGCTGCCCCGGCTCCCTCAGGGAGGCAACAGTGTCACGCTAGGCTGACTAAAGATGCTGTGTTGAAGTGACTGTAGATGTGTGGTTTGTAATTATTTTAAAGGGATATATCTAATCCTCACCTGTGGGAAATGGATGCTCGCTCTTCCAGATTTGGTTGCAGGACACTGCCTTCACTTCCTCAGTCCGGTCTGCAGCCTTCTGTTCCATAAACAGTTCTTTCCATCGAATGATGGGGGGAGATGCCCACGTCCCGTTTGCTTTCTTTTTCAAATCTCCAGCTTCTCAGAAGAGTGAATCTCGCGTAATGTGTGTTGTGCTCTCCTGTCCTAGATGTCGTGGTTCGGGTCAAAGCCATCTCCCAAAGGCAGCATCCGGCCGTCCATCTCGAGCCCAAGGACACTGTGGCCTTAAGGGAACCTGGAAATGGGCAGTCAGCATCCAGCCACTTTTTTCTGTGAAAAGAACGCTGAACACACTAATTCAGGTGTGTCTTAATCACTGTCATTGCAGTATTTTGTACAAGAACTTTTGACGCTGTTTACAAAACTAATACTGTGCAAGGAGAAATTTTCACTACAAACAGAAAAACGCCTCTTCTGGGTTGGATTCGGGGACCGTGGTCTCGAGGGTCTCTTGGTGGAGGGCAGCTCCTTGTGCTCACCAGTCTCGGTTCTTGGCACCAAAGGTACCGTCGCCCGCGGTGGCGACCCCCGCTGCTGCCCGGAGCTCAGACCCTCCGGGCCCGGTCAAACCTTCGTGTCTCGCCGGGGAAAGCAAGCAGTGGGGGGAAAAAACCACGTTGGCAGTACTGAGAGCTGGAAAAGCCTCTTAAAGAACAGGAGCAGGAGCTTTAACCAAAAAAGAAATCTGCCTTGCCTTGTTATACTGACATAACTAACAGTTCACATTTTTTCGTATCACTGTGTAATTTAAGGTGCGTATATCCTGGCCTGCAGTCCTGAAGGCTGCATGTTGATGATTATTTAATTTGAGAGCACAACTTTAGAGTTGTCTGATTTTACTTTTCTTAAAGAAAAATAATATTTAAAATGGTCTTAATTATAGTACCTAATACTCAGTCGCCTTTAAAACTAATCTATTAGCCTGTACCATAGGTTGTTAGCATTGGGAAGACGGGGTAGTTAAACCATTTTAAATTTTTAAAGCTGAATTCCAGGTATTGTAAATGCACACTGAGAGTACCTTTTAATTTAAAAAAGAATAAAATAGTGACAAAGGGTGAAGAATATTGGTACTAAACAATTTGATTTTTTTTTTTTTTTTTTTTAAATTTTCCAAGTCTGCTAGCAACAAATCTTCATAACCAGTATCTGCCTCTCTGGTTGTGGTTTTCTGTACTTATAAAATTCTGATGCTTAAAAACTGTTATGAACATGTAGTGGGCTGTTAACTCCATCCTAACTACATGGTAAAAGAAACGCTGCTCATGTATTTTACCCTCAAAACCAAAAACCTCAAGTCTTAAGGAACGAATCTTGGTTCCAGCAGCTTGCTTTCCTCCCCCCTTAGGCAAAGGGGACCAAGGTGGCTCTTCCCTCACACAGTGGAAGCACAATTTTGCCCGTAGTTATTAACACCACGGTGAAATCTAGATGAAAACAGGAAGCAGCAGCAAGTCTGACTTCTTAAAAAAACGGGACATATTTCAAAAAAAAAACCTGCGCGTGTACGGGATTCGATGAGCAGGCTCTGCTGCTGGCAATGCTCTTACCATGAGGTTTGTGTTACTAACAATACTTTTATTAAATATCCTCAAGAAAATTCAGCCTGTGCTCTAGGAGACACAGTCCCCGTTGAGGTTTGTCGCTGGAGCCTGGGGGTGGCAGCGGCGAGGCCGGGGGGGTGATGAGGACCAGGGTCCCGTGGCGGCTGGGAGCTGCTGCAGCCCCTCAGGTTAGAGCTGGGGTTTATTTATTTGGGGTTAGGAAAACCAACAGGATTTTTTTTTTTTAGTAAACTGAAGCTTGTCCAGACAGTCTCTCGTACCCTGATCTGTGGTACTCAACAGCAGCACCGAGAGGCTGTGGGGAGCACAACGCCGCTCTCGTATGAACAGTCAAAAAGTAGATTTGTATCAGTTGTTTCTCTACAGAAACCAAGCGCCGCGGGCAGGAGAACCCTGCTGGTTCTGGGAAGATTTTGTTCTCCAAGGTCTTCTGTAGGCTGTCCCTTCGCCCTGGCCTGTTTCTGAGGGACCCGAGGCCGTGGCACAGGACTCCCTCTGCTCACGCTGAGCCTGCTGCATGACTAATCGGGTTATGCTGATCCTGCCTCGGCAGGTTATTGCTGAACAGTGAGAACAGCAGGACAGGCAGCCTGAACAGTGACAAAATCCAGTCTTAGTGAGTATACAGTCTCACACAACTTCAGTTTAAGATCCCAAAGCTCACACAGGATCAACTCACTGCAAAAACTAGTTTTTAAGTGTTGAATTTTTCTTTAGATGTCAGAGCAAGAATGGTGTGTATGCATATATTAAAAAGCTGATGCACTTTCCCTCGTCTAAGAACAGTGGTATACATAATCCTTTCTATGGCCATTGGATTTCTTTCCTTCTATGCTGTAAATATGGATTGTATTATGAAACACTATGAAATTTGTGGTGCAATACATTTTGGATTAAACCCCTCCTCTTGCTTTCTTTCTCTTTATAGTTCTGGTTCTCCCCAGGGGGATGCTCGAGCTATTTACAGTTGAGAGAATTTTAAAGCAGGAAACAAGCCACACCTTCTGCCCGGGGGGAGAATGGTGTGTCACCCCTCTAATTATGATCCGTGTGTCATCCCTCTAATTAAGAATGGTGTCACCTCTCTAATTAAGGCTGGATTTCTCAGCAGGAGTTTTGCCAGGAAGGAGGCAGAGTTCTGTCTCTGGGCAGGGCCCGCTGGTGCTGAACGCCCAGAGCGGGGGCAGCTCAGAAGGAAGCTCTGAACTTTCTTGGCTTGGGTGATTCTGGGTCACGTTCACTGCAGCCTGGATGGAACAGCTGAGCTTGGTCTCCCCCCCTCCAGCCACCACCGCTGGGTTTTAGGACAAATTCTATAAACAGGCGAGTTAAGAGCATTCAGGCGAAGGCGGACACTTGCCTTAGAACCGGTACCTGCTGCCTCGGCTTTTGAGTGAGATTTAGTGAAAAACAAATGACTTAACTCACGTGATCCAAGAAGTTTATTGATGCAGCAGGCACTTTACACTGAAACCAGCCCCGGAGTCCGGCGAGTCCTTCGACCCTACGGCCCAACGCTTCTCCCACCCCACCAAGGCCGCAGCTCCCCGGAAACAACCAGCACCCCCGGGCTCGCGGGGCCCCGCGCTCCCGCAAAGCAGCAGCTGAAAATCCCTGTTGGCTTTACAGTGCCAGGAGGCAGGAGCGGGCTCACTCTGCCTCTAAAGGGAGCTGGAGCAGGCGGGAAGCTCGTCCCCAGCCTCTGGGTGAGCAGCATTCCTGGAGGTTCCCATGGGATTTCAGGAGATTGCAATCTCTAGTAAGGATGGACCAGTGTCGCTTCAGCTCGTTCCTTCTTCCGAGTCCCAAACCCATCGCCGTCTTGGTTCGAGTTAAGAGTCTTTAAACAGTCTTTCTGGCTGTGAGAACTCTGACTATGGAGCCCAGGCCACCTACTGCTAGTGCCTGTGGGCGGGAGAGGGGGAGAGGTCACCCCGCGCCAGCAGCGACGCAGCAGGCACCTGAAAAAACTTTTTTTTTTTTAACCTTAAAGTGTTTAAATAACAGAACAAGACTCTTCTCCAAAAACTCACCTAGGCAGGTTCAGCCGTTCCAACTTCCTTTACCCCTTTTTTTGCTCTCAAATGTTTTGTTAATTGGGGAAAATCTATGTTTTCTCCAGCACATACAGAGATTAAAGGGGCAGCAGCTCCAGCCCTAAGTGCTCACGTAGTCCCACCAGCTGCTGCCACCCCAACAGGAACATTCCCCCGCCTCGGGGGGTGCCTCGGGGGGTGCCCCTGCCCCTCGGTCACACCCAGCTCTGAGTGACTGAGGCTGAACAGGGAGCTCGGCCCTGAACCCGGATCCTTCCTTGTTCCCATCTTGGGAAGTTTGTGCCTCGCTTCCCCTCTGAACGTACAGACGAGTGATCTGACTCAGGTCACTGCAATTCTATAAATGTGCTTCGTGACACAAGAATCAAGGGACCCAACACCGAGTAACAGTAATTTAGCAACAGACACCACTAAATCGGAAGGGAAAATGACGTTCTCCCAAACGTAACCATCTTTTGGCTCTAGAGAAGGTGCCAATGTTGCCTGTCACTGATGATACAGCACCTCTCACCCCCCGTATCCCTGAATGGGAAAGGAGGAAACGCTGGTTTCGGTTTCATTTGCATCCCTCACTGGAAACTGTGGCCTCCTCAAGTTTAGAAGATGGATGTGACTGCGAAAAAATAAATATTAAACCTGACTGCTTCAAGTGGGGGCGCGTTGGCTTTGCAGACGTAATTCAAACGGCCCCGTGGGTATTGCAGCGCGTGAGAGGAGAACAGTGCCCGGCAGCGTGAGCCACCTCGCTGGTGTCAGGGGACCGAGGACACGGAGCGTCCGCTCGGAGCGGGGCCGGAACGCGCCCGAGCTGCAGCCCCGACAGACACGGGGCCCACAGCCCCTTCCCGGTGACAGACTGGTCCAACCGCTGAGCAAACCGAGCGAGCCACACGTCCTACTGAGTCACACGTCCTACCCGGGGTGCCAAAAAGGAGACAGCCAGGCCTGAAACCCTGCCCAGCCCTGTTCCTTTCAAAACAAAGAGGCTGAGATGCTTTATGTGTGCCAGCACACCCCGAGCAGCGTCACCCTTCCAGTCCGGGCAGTGGTGTGTAAGCTCACACCCTGGGAGCACCCACCCGCGGTCACCTAAAAACAGTCCCCAGTGAAAACAACAACAAAAAAACCTAAACAAGCAGAAACACGTTCTCAGCTGTCCTGAGACACTCCCTCCTCCTGCCCTGTCGAGGTCCAGCAGAGCCGGTGGCAGCTGCTGAGCCGGCGTCACTGCACAAGTCCCGTCTCGGGTCTCGCAGGAACACCCGGTGCTGCGACACGACCCAGCGCGGGGCTCTGCCAGGGGAGCCGCAGCATTCCCCGGCGTCATTTTCCCTAGGAGGAGCTGCGGCGAAACCCCCGTGCCCGGGGGAGATGTCACTTGGATCCGGGGGCAGCGGCGCAGCTGCTTCACGTCCCTCGTTCCCTCGGCAGGGAGGGGACGGTGAGCAGCGGGCGAGGAACACCCTCCCCTCCCCTCCCCACATTCCACAGCAACACCAGAGCCCGCAGGAATCTCCTGAGCTGGGCTGCCCCACCCGCGCAGACCAAACTGGTTTGCTAAATCCTGTTGCTAAGCTGCGACACGTTCGCTGCCAGCGGCACCCGCCCGAGCCGGCCCCAGCCCCCCCAGCCCCCCCGGCCCAGCACGCAG
>NW_020799122.1:977011-980428 GCF_003259725.1 Athene cunicularia | reverse complement strand
AAAGGGTGGGGGGGAAGGGAGGGGGGAAAAGCCCTTCTGACCACTTTATTTTTATCCACTTAAAACAAGCTCTGAGGAGGGGTCCGGCTCTGCGCCGCGGAGGTGTACACAACACAAGGCATTCACAGTCCCATCGTGCACGCTGGGTAGTGACTTTGCTGCTGAAATTTCTTAAAACTTACCAAACAAAAAGCTGAATAACACACTGGGACCGAGCTGCTGCCCGGCTATCACGATTGTTAAAAGGAAAACGTTTCATCTAAACCCAGAAATATGCAAGAACTACATGCAGTAGTATAAATCTCAAGGACGTGTTACAAATACTCTGAAATTAATCTAGGGGAGGAGGGGGGGAAAAAAAAACAAACAACTTGCTACAGACACCATAATACACAATAAATTTAGATAATTTAAAAATAAAAAAGGCAAGAGGCAGCATTTCAGCAGCAAAGTGCTCAATAAAAAGTATATTGTAAAGGGACAGTACAAGGGGAGAGGGAGACAGCAGGCAGGGCAAGGTCTCAGAGGAAATAGGGCGTGGTTGTTCGGGGAGGAATTACACGTTCTGAATCTGGAACTGCGCGGAATAACTTTGGTTCTCTTGTATTTACATCTTTAAAGACCATGATTGACGCGATATTTCCACAGCGGTAGCAGTAATTTGGAGCAGACCATACCGTTACCAGCTTCTCGTCAAACATGAATTTATACCCTTCGTGAACTAGCTGGTGCGCTCTGCAGATGAGTTTTAAGTTGTTGATGTGAACAAACTGTAAAGGGAAAAAGGAAAGTCAGTCTTCTCTGAGCAGCCCCACGCCACTGCCCACCCCACAGCCCCCTCCAGCTACAGCCCTGCACGCCATGAAGGGGTTAATGAGAAGCTCTTTCACCCCATGCACTGAAAAAAACCCCAAACAACTATTCGGGTTTTGAGACCTGGGCAGTGAGAAACGCCTCTGAAACGCAGGGGACGGCTGCGGCGCCCAAGTCTGTTCCCTCTGCAGAAAGGGGCAGCTCCGGGGTGCTCGCTGCTCTCCAGAGTGACAAAAAGGCTGAGAGAGTTGGGGGGTTCAGCTGGGGAAGAGAAGGCTCCGGGGAGAGCTTAGAGCGGCCCCCAGGGCTGAAAGGGGCTGCAGGAACGGGGGGAGGGACAGGACGAGGGGTAACTGGTATAAACTGAGAGAGGGCAGATTTAGATCAGATCTAAGGCAGAAATTCTTCCCTGTGAGGCCCTGGCCCAGGCTGCCCAGAGGAGCTGTGGCTGCCCCCTCCCTGGAAGGGTTCAAGGCCGGGTTGGACGGGGCTTTGGGCACCCTGGGCTGGGGGAAGGTGGCCCTGCCCGGGGCAGGGGGTGGCACTGGATGGGCTTTAATGTCCCTTCCAACCCAAAGCATCCTGTGATTCTATGAAAAATTAAGTCAAGAATTGTTAAGAAAATTACATTCTTTTTCCCCTAAATCCTCAGAAAAGTATTCTATGCAAACCCTAGTGATAGGAGTCAGTCTCACTGCGTTACATTTTTTAAAAGCAATTCCAGTAATATCACATCTGGCAGCTGTATTTGTGCCCTGAAGTCCACATGACTCCTTTTTTCAAGTTGGCTCGAGCAAACCTTCTGCACCACTGCGACTCACTCGTGGTGCTCTTACAAGGAAAGTTCACCATCTCCCAGTGCCCTCAGTCCGTTCATCACTACGGTAACTACCAAACCGAGCCAAACGCTTCCCTTCACCTCCCACCCGCAATCACTTTACGCCGCATGCCACGGCATCATTACCTCATTCGTCACCTTTGCGCCGAAGAGCCAGCCTGCTCCTCGCGGGCTGATCGCCCACGTGTCGACATCCTCCGGGTCAGACCAAACCAGGTCACAGAAGGCGCCTTTGTGAGGAATTTCTTGATTACGTTCAATGGTTCGAATCTGATCGAGCGTCTTGATGTCTGGAGAGAGGCCACCGTGCACACAGAGAATCTGCTCGTCTATTAACTGGAGAAAAACAGCCACGTGTGAAATACTCGGTGTTTTAAGCCATCCCGGAACACTCCGGTGTGACCCCGAGAGGTCACCACCTCCAGCCGTCGCGTTTAGACAAACCTACTTGTATTTCTGTAACGTGGAGTTTACACTTACAGCTGCTATTGTGAGCATGTCAAAGACTTTGGTACAGTATCTCCAAGCATTAGCATTCCCGTATTTGGTTTGGCACTCATCTGTTGGACAGAGAATTTTTTTCTTTCTTAATGGATCAGAAGACACTCAGACAACACGATCGGAGGCAGACGCTTACGGCAGAGCTCGAGTCGGACACGTAACAAAACCCTGGTGGGCAGCGTGGGTCCGTCCCGCGGGAGGGGACCGAGGGACCCGCCGGCCTGCGCTCAGGGAGCCACACACGGGCGGAGCCTCCGCTGCCTCCCGGGAACCCCCTCACCAGCCACGGGCTTAAATTAGCAAAATTGATATAGGAGAATTAAGACAGAAAGCACAAAGTGGAAGATATTCCCCCCGCCAAGGGGAGCTACAGGACCTTTCCTTAAAGCTACAGACACCGACAGGCAGGCGCTTCCTCGGCGGCCCGCAAGCCCGTGGACTTGCTCAGAGACATTATCCAGAAGAAGGTGCCTTACAGACGTGACGCCCTGTGGTGGGTGTTAGAGACTTTCCAGGGTTTCCTTAGGTTTTATCAAAGCCTCACACAACAACAAAGAAGTTCCCAACCAATTTAACTCCCTGAGTTTTTCAGGCAGTTGTTCTGCCGTTTATCCCTTGCCAGGGGCATTCTCCCAGGTGCTCCCTGTTGGCAGTAAATGGCTTCCACGGCAAACTCCGTGTGGCACCGCCAGCGATACTGAAGCTAAGGTGAGTTACAGCAACGTCACGGCTCCGCGTAGAACCTTTCGTTATAAGATACTAAAGCACATTCTGTATAAAAATATGCTCCGTCTCTAAAATTGACTGTGGCACCAAAAGAACAAAGAGAAAACCCAGATGCTGGAGGAAAGGAGCAGCGAGCTGTGGACTAAACCCCGTTCTACCTCGCTAAACACAACGACCGCGTTAATAAGCGACAACATCCCAAGTGGTGCTGAGCCCCCTTCCCCCCAGCCCCAGGCAGTGCTGCCCGAGGGAAAGGTGCGGCCACGTCATCACCCCCGACCAGAAATCGTTTGGATAGAGACTTACCATAAAATCCATACACTTGTGTTATCTGCCTGCTTTCGTGATTGCCTCGCAACAGCGTGATACGGTCAGGCCACTTGGCTTTTAGTGCGAGGAGGTAAGTGAAAGTCTCAAGACTATAGTAACCTCTATCTACAAAGTCACCCTGCAAGTCAAAGAAACATTCGTAAATGGGGAAACGGTCAAACGGAAAAGCTCACAGCGACAGACCCGCCGCTCTGAACCTGTCTCTTATA
>NW_020799122.1:971163-976961 GCF_003259725.1 Athene cunicularia | reverse complement strand
GGGGGGGGGGGGCGTTCTGTTACCGCGTTGATTACTTTGTCAATCAAATGTCTTAATTAGAAATAGGAACCTGGGAGAGTCCTGAAGTGAGTGGTGTGCAGCCGCTGCCCAGGACGTTCCACACCTCCTCAGCAGCTGTAGGAGACTGTCTGTATGTGTTTGGAGGGGGAGATAAAGGAGCAGAACCGGTGAGAGACCAGCGGCTGCACGTGTTTGACACAGGTACCGCCGGGCCTGGAGCCCGCCCGCCGCTGCGGGAGCTCGGCCTCTCCGATTCAGAGATGTGCAAGCGTTGGGCCCCCGCTTTGGCCACGAGTTTAACGGGGTGGATGTCTCTTGCTGTGGACATACACGTACCTGTACGCACCCGCGGGGAATTCGGCCCCGCAGGGCACTGTGAAGCTCTGGGAGGAGGAACGCCAGGGGAGGCGGGAGTGGTTCCTCACGTGTGCCCCGGAGTTGATTCCTCTCCGTGGTGGCGTCGTCCTGTGTCCTCATGTTCCGTCAGAGTTGTCCCGTAAATTCTCGTGGCCCTGTGTGTGCCAAAGGGTTTGCTTTCCGGTTCGAACTGACCTTTCCTGCTGCTGGGTGACCCAGAGAGCACTCCTTGCTCCATCGGAGGAGCCTGCGATCCGGGATACGGCGTTAACCCTTCCCTGACCCCGCTGAGGCGCTTCCTGTGGGAGCCTCAGAGGGGCTCCGGGGTCGCCAGTTTGTAGAGGCTCCAGTTTTCCTCCTGATGCCCGTGTACTCTCATTTTTAGCCACCTTGACCTGGTCCCAGCCGGATACTCACGGTGATCCCCCTGCCCCTCGGCACGGACACGCTGTGGTTGCAGTCGGGACCAAACTCTTCATCCACGGAGGTTTAGCTGGTGACGTGTTTTACAACGATCTCTTCTGCATCGATACGAGTAAGTGTGGATGTAGGTACCGCAGAGCAAAAGTGCTTGTGGGATGCGTTTTGACTCGGGGCAACCTTTTTTCTAAAAGATCAGTTCTTAGGGGCTTAAAATATTACCCTGTTTGTTTAAACCAATAAAACTTGTGGGGGTTTTTGTAACGTGTAACCGTAGGCATGTTTTTTTCTCTAACAGGTGACATGAGGTGGGTTAAGATACCGGCCACCGGTGACATCCCAGGAGGACGGGCATCCCACTCGTCAGCTGTGTTTAGAGACCACGTGTACATTTTTGGTGGAATAGGTCCAGAGGGGACACTAGATACAACCTACAAGTATCACACAGGTAGGGAGGTTTCTCTTGGCTGTGTAACGGTAAAGGCCAGTCAGTTGGAAAGGGCATCTCCCCCCAGCTCCTGGACTTCCGCCCCCGGCAGTCGCTGTCACTGCACGGGGGTTGCACCAGCGCAAGGCTAAACGCTCTGCGATGTTGCAGCCTGGCCGAGGCCGCGCTGAAGGATGCGAATGTGTCTTTGTCCTGCAGAGAAGCAGCAGTGGACGCTCCTCCGCTTTGATTCTCCTCTGCCTGCCGCGAGGCTGGACCACGCCATGTGCGTCGTTCCCTGGCGGGCTGGCGATAGCGGGGACAGGGCAGCTGCCGCGGGGACAGACAGAGCTGGGAAGGAGCCGCCTCCATCAGCAGGCGACAAAACCGGCCCCCTCCCGAAGGGCCGAGAGGAAGAGGAGGGGCGTGCTGAAGGCATCGTGCATCTGCTGTTGGTATTTGGTGGGATGGACACACAGGGGGAGATCCACAGGGACTGCGTCGTCACGCTGATCGAGTAGCTGAGCCGCTGTCCGGCCTTTTCTACGGATTTTATACAACTGTCACGTTAATTCTCCTTCCCAATAAACAAGTTCTTGTCCCCCAAGGGACAGCGCTGGGTCCCGAGGCACAGGCGCCTTCTCTGTGCACAGCCCGGGGGGTGGGACACAGGAGCCTGGGTGGGGTTGGGACATGTCTGGGTGCTTTGCTGCCAGGAAGCTCCCTCCCTGGTAAAATAAAAAAAAAAAAAACACAAACCAAAAATCCCTCCTTCTTGGCCCAGCCACAGTGGTGCCTAGAAATAAGTTGGGGGGGGGGGATGATTTGAACTTCAGCTTTCACGATTTTGAAAGCAAGTGAATGGAAACTGGCAAAGTCATTCCCCCAGCCCAGGGAAAAGGTGGAATGCTGAGGGGTTTGAGGAGTTAGAGCCAGAGCCCAGGGACGGGATCACAGGGACTCGGCTCCCAGGAGGCTTTTTACCTAGTCCACATCCTGCATCTCCTCCATCAGATAACAGGTCTGATCTCCTGTAAGATTGAGCTCCTAAAAGTAGTTCCAAGACTGCAGGGGAGGGTGGCTGTGGTTAATCTAGACTTGGCAGTTTGCAGCCTTGAGCAGCCCCCGAGCAGCTTTTCAGGACACCCCCCCCTTGCTGCATGCCCTCAGCTGGGCAGCGCCCCAGCCCCGCTGACACACAACACAGAACCAAATCCAGTGTAAATAACAAATTTATTGTGGCCACTTCAGGTAGAAAAGTTCTACACCAAATTCACATGACCAGGTTGTTAAATAGAACGCTTCGGCTGCCGATACTCCTAAACCCCGTTTGCATTTACACTCCCCCCCCCCAGCTACCCTTCCCTCGACATCAAGCACCTGCTAACGAAAAGCAGTAAACAGCCACTTGGGGCTTAGCATTTCCAGCTCCACTCGCGAGTGAAGACTCAAAAGTTACATTCCAAATCAAGAGTTCAATATTTTAAACAAGTGTTCCTGAGTCCAATATATACACACACACAACATTCAGAGGCGCCAGGTATCTACAACTCGTCCTTCTCTCCTGCTTCCTCTTCGCCGGGGGGAGGGCCTGCGCTTCCGTAGAGCTTGCTAACGATGGGCTGGACAACTTCCTCCAGCTCCTTCTTTTTCGCTTTGAAGTCTTCAATGTCTGCATCCTGGTGGCTTTCGAGCCACTCGATCTTTTCCTCTACGGCCTTCTCGATGGTTTCTTTGTCTTCAGATGAGAGCTTGCCACCCAGCTTCTCTTTGTCCCCAATCTGGTTTTTCAGGGAATAAGCGTAGCTTTCCAGCTCGTTCCGGGCATCAATCCGTTCTTTAAGCTTCTTGTCTTCCTCTGCAAACTTCTCGGCATCGTTGACCATCCTCTCGATCTCTTCTGGTGTCAGGCGGTTCTGATCATTTGTGATGGTGATCTTGTTTTTGTTGCCAGTGCCCTTGTCTTCAGCCGTGACGCGGAGGATCCCGTTCACGTCTATTTCGAAGGTCACTTCGATCTGGGGGACGCCGCGAGGGGCCGGAGGGATTCCGGTGAGATCAAACGTTCCCAGAAGATGGTTGTCCTTGGTGAGGGGACGCTCACCTGCAAGACACAGTTGGATACAGTTTCTTTCCTTCCTAGCAGGGGCTTGTACTTTGTGAAAGCAAAAGCTACACACTTTGAAGGGGTTAAGGTTTCAATTCCAACCCAACATCTGTCCAGACACCTCCTACACTATCACCTCTCACTCAAAGAGCTCTTCAGCAGCTTTTTTTAGAAAATGTTTTTCTAGAACCTTTGTTGCTAGAAAAAATGGTTCTAACAACAGCTTTTGGTGCAGGTCAGGAGCAGCTTCAGAAAGCCAGCACTGTCACCAAGCTCTTCTTGATGAGATATCCACAGCCATCACGATAAGCCAGGGACAAAGTCCTACAGTCAGATTCTGGCTGTTAATAGGGCAACACTCACCTTCATAGACCTTGATCGTCACAGTTGGCTGATTGTCAGAAGCCGTGGAGAAGATCTGAGACTTCTTTGTGGGAACAACAGTGTTTCTTGGGATCAGTTTAGTCATCACGCCTCCAACTGTCTCAATGCCAAGTGTCAGAGGACAGACATCAAGCAACACCAAGTCACCTGTAACAGATCAAGGGTAAGAGTGACAGGACTTCAACCTGACACACAACAGCCCGTGGGTGCAAGCAGCATCGTGAGGTCTGAGAGGCACTGAACTTCTGGAACTGTCCTACGTTTGTCAGGAACCAGTATCTGCTACTCAGAGTCAACGCTCCTGAAGGGACAGCAGCAGTGTCATTACCTGTATCCTGGTCCCCAGAGAGAACGCCAGCCTGGACAGCCGCGCCGTAGGCCACAGCCTCATCCGGATTAATGCCCCGGGAAGGCTCCTTCCCATTGAAGAACTCTTTCACTAGTTGCTGTATTTTGGGGATGCGAGTAGAGCCACCAACAAGAACAATCTCATCAATGTCAGACTTCTTCAGGTCAGAATCTTCCAGAACTTTCTGAACAGGCTTCATAGTGGAACGGAACAGGTCCTAGGAAGACAAAAAAAAGCCCAGTATTAAGTCTGTATTCCCACATGCCCAACCTCTGAATTACACAGCTTTAGGGGACGAAGCTCAACAACTAGAAGAGAAACCACCACCAGCTTAGGACCAGCCCTGATGAGGCCTCAGCTGTCACTGACAGAGAGCCCCCCAGCTACTCTGGCAAGGAGCAGCTGCTGCTTTTTAGTGCAAGCAGGAAGTTATTTATACCCTGAAGTGCAGCCTCCAGCATGAAATTCTGCACATTCACAAGGCTCCAGTCTAGACCTGAGGCAGTGGAACTTTACCTTCCCAGACTTACCATGTTCAGCTCCTCAAACTTGGCTCGAGTAAGTGTCTCTGAGAAATCTTCTCCTTCAAAGAAGGATTCTATTTCAATTCTGGCCTGGTGCTGAGATGACAGGGCTCGCTTCGCTTTCTCCACTTCACGTCTTAACTTCTGCACAGCTCTGTTATCCTTCCTAACATCTTTTCCAGTTTTCTTCTTGTAGAGTTTGATGAAGTGTTCCATAACACGTTGGTCAAAGTCTTCTCCACCCAGGTGAGTGTCACCATTAGTAGCCACAACTTCAAAGACTCCATTGTCAATTGTGAGGAGGGAAACATCAAAAGTTCCACCACCCAAGTCAAACACGAGGATGTTCTTCTCACCCTCTCTCTTGTCCAGCCCATAAGCAATGGCAGCAGCCGTTCTGTAGAGGAAACGGCCCCATCAGAGAACTGTAGCTACCAGCCCCACCCCCCAGCAGGCAGGACAGGTAAGGCTACTTACGGCTCATTAATAATTCTCATCACATTCAACCCAGCAATGGTACCAGCATCTTTTGTAGCCTGACGCTGCGCATCATTAAAGTAGGCTGGCACAGTAACAACAGCATGGGTAACCTGAGTAAGGAGCAAGAAATACACTTTTGTCACAGATAAATGAAAGCAAATAATGCAGCTTCTAAACAGCTACAGCAACGCTGATAGCAAACACCCCACTGTCCTCTAAAGAGGTAAAACCCCACCATCAGCTGAGCCCTTTCAACTGGGCTGCCTTAGGGGCCTGCAGCACTGAGCAGGGTTTGGGATTGAAAGGTTAGACCAGATTCAGCCCGCCCGTCTTCAGTTTTGTAAAGCTGCTACTTTGGGTTCTTTTTAATAGCACTTGGTGAACTTACTTTCTTCCCCAAGTAGGCCTCTGCTGTTTCCTTCATCTTCGTCAGCACCATAGCAGAGATTTCTTCAGGAGCAAACGTTTTTGTCTGCCCACCTCCAACATCGACTTGAATATGGGGCTTGGCTTTCTTTTCAATAACCTTGAAAGAACAATGTATACCATCCCATTCAACAACTCAGACAATCACTCCCAGTTGGTCAAGTGTTTCTCTAAGGTTCAGCAAAGCCTCTCTAACAGGGATAGATGCACCACCCCGCACCCTCCCCGGGGTGCCAGGGCTCCGCAGAGCTGCTCAGCGGGGCCCCAGGACCCTGCAGCCTCTCCTGACCAGACACGCAGACC
>NW_020799122.1:967919-970062 GCF_003259725.1 Athene cunicularia | reverse complement strand
AGACACGTCCCTCGCGCCGGCCCGGGCCGCAGGGCCAGCAGCTCGCCCCCCTTCTGAACCACGACGGCCGACACTGAGTCTCGGTGTCGCTGCACCGGCCCTCGGCTTCTGGGGAGGGAAACTCCCCGGGAAGGGGAGGGCACGGCCCTGAGGAGCGCGGAGTCACCCCCGCGGCCGTGGGGAGCCGTCCGCGCTCCATCTCCGCTGCCCCTCGCATCCGCGGCTCACGCGTATGTACGTGATCTACCTGCCCGTGTTTGAAATGAGATTTTAAAGCAAAAATCGCAACTACAAAACTCCAAATAAAAAAGTAAATTCTCGAGTGATTGAAGAGTGGCATAAGACGAGAAATTAAACGTTGCTCGTTCACCTTCGGGTGACAGCAGATCTGAAATCCCACAGAAATAATGTCAAGTAATTGTGGTATAAAAAAAGTGGTGACAAATATAGAGATGCCGCCGTGTTCAGGCAGCGTTCTGCAGGTGTCGGTGGCTTTTATTGCCAGCAGGGCCCGGCCCAGCTGCCTGGATTTCTGGTGATTATGAAGTGAGACATTGTCAAAAGACTACACGCATCTGGAAATACCATTTTGATCTTGACGCTGTTCTTTCCATATTGAAGTATATTTTGCGTCCTTTTATGTTTGTGGTTCTCAGTTTTTATTTGAATCCTATCTGCATGGCATTCACATTGATTTTTCTCCTTTTAGAAATCCTGAGGTGTCTGATGCGAAATATTGGGCTTAGTCCTTGGAAGAGAATAATCTAGTACAGCTATGTGTCCTGAGAACCGTAAGCATTTTATTTATTTTTAGGGAACGTTGTGCAGACAAGGTGGCGGGGGGGGGGGCACTTTCATACTTGTCAGCCTTGGGTTCATTTTCCTCGGTTCTCCAGGGACGGTGATGATGTAAACGCAGCTGGTACTCCGTGTTATGGTCGGGAATATGGCCTGACATGGGCTGTGTGGGACCAGACCTAACAAGTTCGCTGGTGCCTTGTGTGTTTGGGCTTGATGAACCTTTTTTTGTCATATTTCGGCTTGCCATATTTGTTTATAAATTGTTATTTGGCTATTCAGTTCAGTTACATAAGACGTTCTCTTGTACCGGAGAAGATAATTGAGGGCAGTAAGTGTGTCAGTCGAGGCAAAGGCACACAGACGGCGTTTTGGAGAGTGAGAGGCGGCGAAGTGTAAACGGCTGGCTTTTGTTCTGCCCTGTTGGGAAGAGCTTTGCACATAACTTAGGCGCAAAAAGCACGCAGCTGCGGTGGCTCCGGAGTCCCTTTCCCACCGGAATGGCCACGGAGCCTGGACACTGTGCCCTTCTTGGTGCGGTGCCCGGGAGCTCGTCAGCCCCGGAGGGACGTTCAGAGCTGACCTCGTGCGCGGTGACTGGGCGTCCCCCTGCACGGAGCTGTGCAGTGCCGCCCCACACCGCAAACGGGACCTGGCCGCCTCCAACCAGCTTTTTCCCCTTGGAAAACAGGCTGCTTAAATCCTCTGCGGGGACAAATTTTCCTGCAATAAATGATTTTCTGCTGCTCAGTTTTCCCTAGTACTTCTACAGGGCGTAATCCCTGACACGTGCGTTACGAGGAGCAGTCCCGTGCGCCGGGAGTTGTGGTTCTGGTCTCTGTCCCCGCGGATCTGTCGCGCTGTGACCTTCCCACGTTCTCTCAGTCTGAGCCGCCTCTTTGCCCGTACGGTTGTACCAGGCCTGGGCGCTGCCAGCGGGCGCTGCACGTTCTCCGAGAATCGCGGACAGAAGGGCAGAGTGAAAACCTGCCGTGGCCCCACGGCGTTGCCCGTGCCCGGGCCGGGAGCCGCGTGCGCGGCGGTTTGTGGCGCATCGAGCGCTCGTTTCGCGGCCGGGTCGCTCCCCACGTGGGGCTCTCGTGCACCCATGAAACAACTCTGGCTGTGCTTTTCGAAGCGCCGTGCTGGCCTGTTGGCAGAGCACCGGGGAGATGGAGGCGATGCCCATAGATACGTGCTGGCGCCCTAAATCCCCCCTTCAGCAGGGGTCGGCCGCCCCGCGGCGCGGAGAGCTGGCGAGTGGCCAGCGCCCAGCCGAGCCCCAAACCCACCTCAGGGACCCCCTCCAAGGACAGACGGGGTGGAAAGCGGCCATGGGGTAAGT
>NW_020799122.1:938271-967869 GCF_003259725.1 Athene cunicularia | reverse complement strand
TTTTTTTTTTTTTTTTTTTTTTTTTTTTCTTGCAAAGTCATGATAGTGTGTGCTGGGAAGCAGAGAGCTGCTGGATCCAGCTCCCAGGGCGAGCATGTGCCGCTGCACCGAGGGGCAGAATCCCCCGCGCCCGGGAGTTAACGCCCGAGTAGAAGCTGCGGGCTGAAGGGGATGGAGGGGGGAAAGGCCCGGCGGGGCTGAGAGCCGAAAGACCCCGCTCCGCAAGGGCTGAACCGCCGCTGCCGCGGAGGGTGCCGGAATACTTCAGAGCCTTCACACGAGGGTCTTGTTGTTGTGAGATTTGTCACGTCCTGGAGAACACACCCTGCCCTTGGTCGCAGTTCCCCTGCGGGGTGTGTGGCCATGGGGGGAGCTGGAAGGGGCTGGGAGCAGGTTGGTTTTGTCAGTCCGAGCGGTGTTGAGTTCTGCCCTTCTGGCTAAAAGTTAATTAGTGCGACCCCCTCCCGTAAGGGGGACCCCGCTTTCTAGCATCGCGAGCGGCCGGAGCGGGTTCTGACGTGGTTGTATGCCTTTGTTGGGTTCGTGCCCCACAGCAGCGCTGTGATAGATAATTTCGTAGCAGCTGATCCCGCGCGTTACAGATAAGCTCCGTTAAGGGACACGAGAAGCGAGGTGCCCCTTGCGCCCAGCTCTCGTGTTCGGTGCTAGCTGCTGGGCAGAAACAAACCTGAGGTGTGAGTTTCTTATTAATATTGATTAGGTAGTTGAACTGTAGCAAATTGAAACGCATTTCGCGTGCCGTACGGCGGGGATTGCAGCGTGGGAGTTCAGCAGGTAAGGCCTAGGTTGTGGTGAACTATCCTACTGAAAAATGATTTATTTTTTTTTTTTAGCTCAACTTCGAGAGATGGGCTGTTAGCTTATATAAAGAAATAAGGCTCGTTAGTTGTTGCTATTCATGAAGAAATTGCTATTTCACGTGGGGTGGATTAGCATGGAAGCTATTCAGGCTTGCTGGGAATTATTTTGCAGTAAGACAGAGTGATTTCAGTTTTGCCTTGCCCTGCCCTGCCTGCCTTAGATCTGCCCAAACTTGCTTTGGAAGTTGAGTCTTGTGTAGCAAGACTCAGGAGGAGCAAATAACCTTGAGCAGGAAATGCTGGAGGAGGAAGGGGAGCCTGGTGTACTAGCAGTATTTACTACTTCAATCTCTTTTCTGTCAACCGAATTGCAGAAATAGTCAGATGTCACTTGTTCAGTACGCCACAGTGCCGAACCTCGTACTTTGTAAGGTGGAGTTCAGTACCTAAACATTATATGTAGTGTTTTCCAGGACTTGCAGCCGATGTCCTGCATTCACCAAAGGCGCAGATTGTCTCGGGTTCTGGACGAACTTCTGTCACGCTGGCAGGGCAAAACATCTTCGATGCTGGCAGGTCGTGCAACCTTTGTTGTTGATGTGGTGGAGCATCGTGAAGTGAAATGGTTTCAGCTGGGCTGAGTTTCTTTTACCGTGTCACAGCTCTTAGCAGGTTACTAAACAGTCTTGAAGTAACAGGCAAAAAACGGGAATGTTTTCACATCACAATGAAATTACCAGGATTGAAAAATATTTCGCGCACAGCAGGAGCTATTTGATATCTGTTGTTTCTTCAGCCCCAGCAGACTGTTGGGTATCTGAATTTCCAGAGCTGTCTCCTTTACACAGCTGTGTGCAGGCAGCTGTTGTCTCAAGGATGGCGCGTGGCAGTCACAAACCAGGTCGCTGGAGAACGGTGGGCACGGTTCTGTTTGTGAGAAACCGATAAAGTCATCTTGCAGACAGCGTTCTGTGCCAGCTGAAGCTGCGGCCGCTGGCGCTGCTCTGACGCTGCTTCTGTGGTGTGTCACCAGATACAAACTGTGGCCAACGGCTGCTGCAGCTCTTGTCCCCAGCGCGGGCGTGGGGTGTTGTGTGGCCCGGTCAGAGGATGCAACTGGTGTCCCTCCGTGCTGACAGTAAAGGGGAGAGGTGTTTGGAGGGGAGCGCTGTGTCCTGTAGGTCTGTTAGGGGTACAACAGTTTCTCCTTTCAAGACAGGCTGTGTTAATAATACCAGTTTCTGAGGAGAGTAATAGTGTGTGCATCTCGCTCTACTCATTTTTTTTTTTTCTTTACCACGCTGCAAGTTTTCTTGAGAGCCTGTCTGAAAGCTGCTGCAGTACCGGGTGTATTGAACTACCTGCTTTACATCTCCGGTATTCTCAAATGTCCGCCAGAAGCTTAAGGTGAAGACGAAAGTTGTTTGCACTGTTGTTTGCTGTACTTGTGTGACTTCAGAATAATTAGTTTTTAAAAACGGGTAGATGGGAGTGAATGAGGCATTCCTCTTCACAGAGGTGTGTTTCAGTAGCAATCACCAGCAACCAGATTAGTTTCATTTTTGGGGAGGATTATAAAGATGGGGAAGCTGCCGATCCCTTTTCCGTCCAGGGTAAGAACTGCTGTCGTGCAGTTGACTTCCTGCAGATTGACAGGAAAATCCTGGGGATTTTCATGGTCCTTGACAAAGCAGCGGTACTTGCTAACCTGCTGTGGTTTGGTTCCAGATCGACGTGCCTCTTGCTTTCCTTATTTCTGGTGTTCTGCAGTAGAGACTGATAAAACAGACACGTGGGCAGCGGCCGATTGATGGGATATTATCAAGTAGTCATGGGACCAGTATCTTTAGAAGTGCAGATGCAGGCAGTGGTAATCTTCAGAGCCTTGTTCTGTTTTGGCCTGAAGTTCTCAGTGACAGTCGGTTTACAGAAAACTGGAATGCACAGCAGTGTGCAACTTCACAGTTACTCAGTGCTTCCCAGTCTCAGTTTAGTGGCTGTGACACTCATCAGGAGATGCCCCAGTTGTGTGTGTTAGGTGGTAACTTCTCTTTCCGAGTATGTTTGAAGCTCAGACTGTCTTTTTTGGGTTTTTTTTGTTTTTTTTTTTTTTGTTTTTTTGGTTTTTTTCCCCCAGTGGCATCACAAATAGTGTACTGTTGTTTTGCAGCAGTCTGACCTTTCCTCCTGTTTTGTTGCTCCTGTTCACTGCACAGGTGGATTATATGCTTGTGTATTAGCACATGACTGTGTGGGAGTCATATTTGCTCTCTGAGTATTAACTGGTTTTTTTGATTTCTTTATTTGAATTGTCTGTAGCTCCAGCAAAGGTTACCAGTAATTTAACTGCTGTTTTGATATTTGTAGTTTACCAGAAAAAGTAGATTATTTCCAGGATGCTTTTGTCCCTTTTGCTGACTGGGCTTTTGGAGTTCACTCCCACCTGTGGGCCAGGGGAGAAAAGGACAGCCCTAGCTCAGAGGCTGAAAGCTGTCAGGGTGCTTGGCCCATCCCTGATGCTGAGAACACCACCTTTAGGTTAAAAAAAAAAAAAAAAAAAAAGGAGAGAGACTGAGTGAAACAGTGAGAGAAATCACTTTACTTGTAGCATATGAGACACCCCAGAGGCTGTTCAGTGTCGGCTGTTCAGTGTGCTCATAACAAGTGACACAGAAATAGAAACTTGTTTTGCAGTTTGGCAAGGCAAAGGCCTCGGAACGCAGGTGAAGTCAAGCGGGCTGTTCACAGGGGGCACCCCGAGTGGGTCCCCTCTTCCTTCCCAAAACCTGCTCGCGAGCAGAAGAAGCGCTTGGACTTTCTGTCCAGAAATGTGAAGCCCGTGGGTGGACGCCTTGAAGTGGAAAACGTCAACTGTTTATAAAAACTGTTACGGTTTGATAAACTATGAGCGGCTCTCAAGTCCAGCCTTACAGGGGCAGGCGTCTCCCGAGGCAGTTCTGCAGATCCGCGCGTGCGGTTTTACGGCTGCGACTCCTGGCTGCTATCAGCAGCTCAGCCTAGTCGCTGCTTGCGGCTGCGTTTGCAGGCAGCGTCGAGGTTAATGCTGCTTTTTTGTGAGCCCTTAAGTTCTGGGACAAAAAATAAAATCGTTGTGAGAAGTTGTTATTTGTTTCTCAAAGAACTTTGGCAGTAACATCAGTGATTCTTCTTCTAATAATTTCTCTGAGACTGTCCCAGTTAAAACCATCTAAATTAGCACGTCCTTCCAGTTCCTTCATCTCATCTTTGGCTGCATGAGCTGTAACCACTGATGAGGGTGGCTGGGTGGTTTTTTTATGGGGTTTTTGAATTCTTTGGGTCAGGGTTTTTTTTTTTTGAGAGAGAGCTTTATGCACACAGTTATCTGTGTTTGCTAGGAATGGCCTTTAAACCATCAGGTGTAAGAAGATTGCAATTTTTTATGCGTAAAGACTTGTGACAGCATCTCTCCATCTCCGCTCGGGTTTTGGTTGTGAGGTTACAACTCCAGACGAAAGCACTTAATTACAGATGCAGGGAGCAGTGATGGCTGTCAATGCACCTGGTTATCAGGCTTTCCCCACACACGGAAAAAAAACCCAACAAATGTAAAACCTGTGCCTAATTAGGGAGCTAATCTGTATTCTTCAGAGGGGATCATCTGCTCCGCGGAGCGGTGAACCACAGACCTTTGAAACGCTGAAAGGGGAGAGATTACGGCACTGCAATGTACGTTATTTGTAGTTTCTCACGCGTGGGCTGAATGGTTTTGTGGAGCAAGGCTCCTCTCGAATCGCTACGGGCTCGCAGCTCCCTGGGCAGCCCTGACACCTGTCCATTACCAATGCATCTGCATCAAACCCCTTTTTCTTCCCAATTTAGCTAGTATGGCTGTTAATTCTGGTGGGGAAGAAGACATAAAGCAGTTCATCATTAATTCCATGGAAACATTATCTGATCTGCATGATTCGACCCCTTCCCTTGTCAGTGTTAATGCAGTTGATGTATTTTTTTTCTCCCGTAGTTTTCAGCTGGATTAGCTCCTTGAACTTGATTTGGATGGGGTGGTACTCTTTGTTTATCTAACTGGTAACTAAGATGTTTTCTAATTATGAAGGTAGAACTGGTGTTACATCGAGGCACAATAGTATTTTATGCAGGTTTTTGTCCCTGATGCGCTATGAAAGCCTATTATTGTTTCAGGTTTTCTCTCTTTAAAACAGCATTTTTGGATTGTGGCCCAAAGAAATATTCTTCTGAACTGAAATATTTGAGGAATTTTTTTCTCAATGAGGAATTCAACTGTTGAGTGAAGTCTCCAGACTTACTTCTCATATCTGCCTTATCTGGGTGTTGATACTCCTTGGGTTTATCGTTATTTTAAAAATGAGTAATATTACTATTAGTTAACACTTTTTAGTAGAAAAGGCCAATGTTTGGAGCTTGGTGCTGCTTACACGTAGATGAGGGAGGGCATTTGTTTTAACAGGCCCGAGACATCCACACCCTTGTACTTGGGTAGTGCTGCCTTATGTGGGCACGCTCTCGGACGAGGTAGTAAGTGCCGAAATCTGGTTGTTGATTCACCAGACAGTTGGAAGGGGGGTTGTCTTCACCCCTCCGAGCTTGTGTCGCCTGAGCTGAGCAGGGGCCGTGTCTCCCCAAGCACCAGCCGCGGGCACCGGGGGGGTGCGGGAGGTCTGTAACACTGTGCTCCTGCTTCAGCTCTGAGCGTGAGCTGAGAATGTCATCGGCTCCTCTGCGGGTGTCCCTGACGTGCTGACGTACCGAGGGGTTAATGAGATTGGCAATTAGGAAACCTTGCATTTCGAAAGAGCGGTGGGCTGGGGGTTAATGTGCACACATGGAAGGGGCATGGCAGCGTCTACCGCTGGGTGTGAGTGAGTCTGTGACCTGCTCTCCCCTTCCTTGGGGCTGTCAGAACCTGCTCCCTAACTGCTGGAATTCACCTGTTCCACGTTGGCTCTTTCAGTGAGAGCTGTGTAACCCGCTGGCTGCCCAAGATGGTGAAGCTGGACATACACACGCTGGCGCACCACCTCAAGCAGGAACGGCTGTATGTCAACTCGGAGAAGCAGCTTATCCAGAGGCTCAATGCAGATGTGTTGAAGACGGCTGAGAAGCTGTACCGCACGGCGTGGATTTCCAAGCAGCAGAGGATTAACTTGGACAGACTGATCATAACAAGGTGAGGAGGACCTCAACTTCTAAACTTCCGTGAATGGCGGCAGATCCATCAGATTTTTCACACTTAGTGCCTGGAGCCCTTTGCTGTTCTGATTGTTAAAATGGTTGAGTTTTAAAGCGAATCTCAACCAGGGAATCTGACTCACCTGAACCTTGCTTGCTGGCTGTCTAAACTACCTTTATTTAATCTATGTGTTTTGCTTCCGTTCGTAGTTCACGGGAACAAACTCCCCTTATTGCTGAACTTGCAGCACATTTGTATTAATTGTACTGGAAGCCTTTTTTTCCCTGGTGGTATTGTTAATAGATTGAGCACGTGGCATCTTTTATGAAGTTTGTTTGCTTAAGAGTTACTTAAACTGTTTCAATGTTTTTCCTTAAAGTGCCGAAGCCTCTCCTGCTGAATGCTGCCAGCATGCTAAAATCCTGGAGGACACACAGTTTGTGGACGGGTATAAGCAGCTGGGATTTCAGGAGACGGCTTACGGAGAATTCCTAAACAGGCTGAGAGAGAACCCGAGGCTTATTGCGTCCTGCCTGGTTGCCGGAGAGAAGCTCAACCAGGACAACACCCAGAGCGTCATCCACACGGTCTTCACCTCGATTTATGGCAACTGCATCATGCAGGAGGATGAGAGCTACCTCCTGCAGGTCCTCCGCTACCTGATTGAGTTTGAACTCAAGGAGAGCGACAACCCTCGGCGGCTGTTGAGACGGGGCACCTGTGCCTTCAGCATCTTATTCAAACTGTTCTCTGAAGGACTCTTTTCTGCAAAACTCTTTCTCACTGCAACTTTACATGAGCCAATCATGCAGCTTCTGGTTGAAGATGAAGACCACCTGGAAACTGATCCAAACAAGTTAATCGAGAGATTCTCCCCGGTACAACAGGAAAAGTTATTTGGAGAGAAAGGCACAGAAAAGTTCAAGCAGAGAGTCCAAGAGATGGTTGACTCCAATGAGGCCAAGCTGGTGACCTTGGTGAACAAATTCATTGGCTATCTCAAACAAAACACATACTGTTTTCCTCACAGCTTGAGATGGATTGTGTCACAAATGTACAAAACGCTCTCGTGTGTAGACAGGCTGGAGGTTGGGGAGGTCAGAGCAATGTGCACAGATCTTCTCCTAGCGTGTTTCATCTGCCCTGCAATTGTTAACCCAGAACAGTACGGGATAATTTCCGATGCTCCTATAAATGAGGTGGCAAGATTTAATCTGATGCAGGTAGGATTCACTTTAGTCTTTAAAAAAAAAAAAAAAAAAGTATGAATGTTCTTGGCCTTTTTTTTTTCCACTAGAACTGATGTTACTACAGTAAAGGTACTGTCCCTCCTACCTAGAAGATAAATGCTAACAAAATATTTCTGTTAATTGCAGAAAAGGTGTGCTCCAAACTTTATCTGTTTACTTAACATACTGACTTAAAAATATGACAGCATGTATTCCTTTATCTCTTAGGAGAGTTGCAAATGTACTTTATAAAAGCTCTGATAAGGGATGGAAGCCAAAGGGTAAAACTGACTATAAGGTGAATTCTGGAATGTGGCTAAAGGAGTGATGTGCAGTTCTTGATAATGTCAAATATTATTCTGGCTATTGCACAAAATAATATTTTGCTGAAAAAAGCTTCTTGTCTGGCAGTACCGACCAGTTTTCTGGTGGGTAGCTGTCTCCTGTTTCATGAGACTTTGGAGTATTCCCCAGCCCTCATGACAAATTTTTGTCTGTGTGGAAATACTTGGGCAACTTACTGATGGTGTGTCGAGGTGTAGTCTGAAGGTACGGAGCGCTGCGCGTCCGACTCGGGGTATTCCCCACGCAAGGGACAAAACCCACTGTTTGATGTAGCCTGTAAACTGGGCAGGGAGCGATTCTCTCAGAGTCATCGCTGGGTGGGTTTTACTCACTGGGCTGTTACTGACGGGGCCTGGCCAGGGCTTTTCTAAAAGGCACCAGCAGTCCTCTCCCGTGGCACCGCTTGGGTGGTGTCGCAGAGCTTGCAGGGGGCGACTCCTGAACCTCCAGCTGCAAAACAACTCTCAGTTTTAATAAGGAATTTGTGCTCTGAAACAAGGGTTAGCCCTCTTGCGATTTTTTTTTTCCCTTCAGTTTATTCTCAGTAAAATATATACATTTAAGATGACCTGGATTCAACTCTCAATTCTGACGTGTTGTAAAAACAAAACATGCTTTGTTCCCGGGTCGGGGGGAAGTATGGATGCTCGCAGCATACTGCGTGTGCAGATTTTCTTGTTAAACGCAATGACTGCTTTTTTTCTAAAGCTCCTTATATTTTTTTTCTGCCGTGAAAGCAAGTGCAAGGCTCTGTCCACTCAGAAGTATTTCTCAGAGTATTAAATTGGAAAAAAAAAAAAAAATCAGAACGGAGGAGTTTTTTTATAATCGGATCCACCATGCTGTTTTGAAATGCTTATTCTTCATCCTGCTTCTTCATTTCAGGTTGGGAGGCTTCTGCAGCAATTAGCAATGACAGGTTCTGAAGAGGGAGATCCACGTTTGAAGAGCAACCTTGCTAAATTTGACAAAGTAAGAATCCAGACACAAAAAGTTAAGACTTACATGTTTGCTTCATCCTTCTGCAGCCTTTTTTTTTCAGATGTTGCAAAGGACTTAGTAAGCATTTAACTTCCAAGTTATGTGTACCGAAAAGCAGATTAAATTCTACAGAAAGCTGTGAACAAAATCTTGAGTACCAGAACAAGGGGTTGGGGTTCTTGCTTGTACTCTGACATAATACTTCTTAAAAGAAAATGCAAAAGAGGAATAAAAGCAAGTTACCTTTTAAACTGAGATGCTGAAGTGCCGTCTGTGGATTTTCTGCTGAACCTAGAGAAAACACTTTGATCTGAAGATAACTTTTTGTATGGAATCTGGTTTAACACCAAGTAATTTGTCAGCGCAAGTAGCTTCTGTTCCTTTTTCCCGTAGTTTTGCTTTTCTGTTCAGCTTTTCCTTTGTTAGCATGAATCATCCGTAGCAATACGGAGGTTGGCTTCCTTGGAAGAACAGTGCCACTAATGAACTTTGTATTGTCATATGCTTAAAAAACTCTTGATTTGCTGGGTAACTTCCAGGTTTTTGCTAATTATAATTGTTACACAGTCAGCATCCAAAGTTGCATATTTATTATGCAAGTAATATTCAATCAGATTAGAAAGTGATATTGTGTGTTGCTTCCTTATTTCACTTTTAGTCTATGCTCAGCGCATTCTTCAGGAAGGGGCAGTTTAATGGCTGTAAAACAGTTTAAATTTTTTTTTTAATATAAGGACACACTTAAGTAACACTTGATTGCAGAAAAGGAATGAAGGAAACACCAAAACTAACTGCAGGCTTTCCTTGCTTGCTCTTCAGTGATTTTAATGATACGTGGTATTTTATCCTACGATTTTGAAAGTAGGAAGGAGAACTTACATCGTTATGTAAACTACTAAACTCTTGTTGTAACTTATGTTCTTTCCAAACTCTAGCAAATGGTGTCTCATTTAAAATATTTCTTCTCTTTGCAGAGCTGTGTCGCTGCTTTCCTGGATGTAGTTATTGATGGGCGTGCGGTTGAAACTCCTCCGATGTCTTCTGTCAACCTTCTGGAGGGGTTGAGTAGAACCGTGGTGTACATGACGTACAGCCAGCTGACTACTCTGGTAATACCTTACCTTCTTAAACAGGAGGAGTAGAAACTCGTCGCCGTGTGTTTACGGATAGGGTAAACAGGGTTGATGATTTATGCTGCAGTTCTTACCAACACTAACTGTATGTTTTTAGGTTGGCTTTATGCGGAATGTGATGTCGAGTGATCAGCTTAAGGAAGATCGGATGGCTTTAGAAAACTTGCTGGCGAACTTACCCCAGAACAAACCAGGGAAGAGCAGCAGCCTTGAAATGACTCCTTATAATACCCCACAGCTTTCCCCTGCAACTACTCCGGCTAACAAAAAAAATCGATTACCAATAGGTAAGGAGAGCAAGCAGACTCCTTCCCTGATGTCTGATACCTTGATACATTTTCTGTGCCATCTGTTCAGTCATCTCTTGGGGCTGCTCTGTGACTACACCTTCAGTTCCTACTTTTTCCTTTCCAATGCAAGTACGTGAGCTTCAGCGCTCTGGATTGAACTTGGGAAAAACCGCTGGGGTGGTTGGCAGCCACACTAGTGAGCACGGTGTGTACTAAAGTGTGAAGATGGGAAGCAGGTCTGGGAGGGAGGATTGCTGAGGAAGGTGGTAAGATGGAAGCAATCACATTTCGTTAGTGGGATAGAATAAGTTTAAAACTTTTCTGTCTCAGGAGGATGAAAAAGCAAGAGCAGCACTTTTAAGAGTACGTGCTGAGAAGAGAACCTTTCTCCTTTCTCCATTATTTGCCCAGGCTCATTCCAACTGTTAGTATGGTGCAATGCAATTTTATGTTTGTTGGGTTTTTGTCCTCTTTTTGAATAGGATTTCTGGGTCTTAAGTTCTCCATTTCAATAATACTTTCTCTTAAAATAGGAAGTGTTGTGCTCTTCTTCACTGTATATTTACATATATAACCATGTGGGATATTTTTATTGGAGAGATTTGGTGTTAGCATGTTACAGGATGAAACGTGTAGAGCCCTATAAGTGGCAAAACCCCCCCAAAACCATCCCCAAAACAAATTGCTCTAACTCTGCTTTGGAATGGTTCTGGTCTTACACCTATGCAGTAGTGGCACAGCAGCGTTTATTTTATGGTATAAAATAGCTTTTGCTCAAAGTTTTTATTTCTTTTGTTTCATTTTAATGCTTTCGAAATCCAGGACAGCAATTGGCAGCCATTACTGCCTGGGATACTTCTGCTACCAATCTTTCAGCTCATATAACTCTAGTAACCCCTTTTGGTGGGTAATGCCCTCTTTCCATTCTTTTCTGTGAAACTTGTACTTACAAGTCATGACTTAAGCATGCCTTCGGTTTACTTTGGCGATCAGTTGCTTTTTCGGATTTCTTCATTGATTTCTGTACGAGACTCATTTCCCATGTACATGTAGTTTTTAAAAGCACGTGTGCCTTGGTGTGATAATCAGAATTTGGCTGTGACTTCTGCACACTTGCCTTGCTCTCCCCGGATCAGACAGAGAAATAACTGGCGTCATGCTGCCGTACTTAGAAATCTTAATTCCACGTGGGTGTTTTTCCTTCCACGGTGCCAAACGTGGGAATGTGAGGCTACTTGGAAGAATAATAGAGTCACAAAATAATCAACCTGATGTTGAATTGTGTGTCTGGGTATGAGACACCTGTTAGAATAAGGTTTCCCTGCTTTTTAGGAGAAAAAAACCTTCTAGATAAATTAGAGTTATAAACCACAGGAACGTAGACTTTTTTTGTTCTCATGTACTCCATTTATTATGGGTCTTTCTGTGGTTGGAATAAACGGAACTCATGCAGGCAAACACGACACAGTATACGTTGTTTCTCTAAACTTCTATGTTGAAAGTTTGCTCTTTCGCAGTTCAGCACTCAAATTTAACTAGTTCTACCTCTGAAAGTGTAAGACGACTTTTCATTTTTAAGTTTATTTAGTATGTGTTATTAATTCAAAACATTGCCATTTTGTATTTCCATCGTATTGTCTTGTCTTCCCCCTTAAACAAAGGAGAGCTTTCTCATGTGGATATGTCAAAATATTTTCTTAGCAACTCGCAGTAGAAGTAGATCGAATATTCTCATGGATCAGCACGGAGATCATGAAGGATCGTCCCAGGAGACTATTCCAGAAGTTCAGCCGGAAGAAGTGCTGGTGATTTCTTTGGGGACAGGCCCCCAGATTACTCCAGGAATGATGTCAGAAAACGAGGTATGTGAAAACTGTCACCTCTCGGATATTTTGAAAAGTGCAGCCTCTGTGTTCTGTAGTAGCAGAACAGTTGTGACACTATTTGTGGGCAATAAATGCAGAATGGGAATTAAAATCCTTATTTCATTTTACTGAACTTGGGGGTTGTAGCTTTCAAATTTCCCTTTTTAGATGTTTTTTTTCCCCTCACTTCGTATATCTGCAAGGTACCAAAAGCAGTATATTAAGGCAGGAAAAATGAACCTGGCAGATTTATGAAGAGGCTGTGTCATCTAGCACACTTAAGAGCAGACCTGGCTGTTGTTTCCGAGCCTGAAGAAGCTGGTTTGCTTCTCTCCATGCGTGCTCTGTCCTTTGGATGAAGTGCCCCAGGTGACTGACAGAACTGGAACGCCGATCCTGACGTTTCGGGCAGCTCAGACTTGGGGGGCAGAGGCCCAGCTCCTTGCGAGGGTGGAGCTGTGGTTGTGTTGCCCCAAACGCCTGCAAGCGTGGCGTGAGGCTGCGCAGCCCTTCCGCCGGCCGTGGCACAGCTGCTGCTTTCACCTCTGCAGCCTTCCTGGCAGTTTGGGTGATCTCCTTCTGCAGCCTCCTAACCTACAGCAGTCTGCTGGGGTGATGAGGGAGCTGGTGGCTCCGTTATTATCAGGACTTGCCTTATCTTCACGTCTTGGTTACCTACATTCCCTCCAAGCTCTAACTTTGGAGATGGCTGTCTCTTTTTTCCAACAGAATGTTAGAAATTTGATTGTGTCATTAACACGTAGGGAAGAAAATGCAAAAAAAGTGCGTGCAACGTTCTGTTTACTGTGTAATTATCTGAAAAATAGATGGTTTTAAGCAAGTCTTGTTTCTTTCCTCCACTCTCCAGGTCTTAAATATGCAGCTTGCAGATGGCGGACAAGGAGATGTCCCCGTTGATGAAAACAAACTCCATGGTAAACCTGATAAAACCTTGCGCTTTTCCCTCTGCAGTGATAATCTGGAAGGAATATCTGAAGGTGAAGGGCTACTTAAGTCTTGAAGAAGTTTCGTCCCTTTTTTTTTTTTTTTTTTTTTTTTTTTTTCCCATTTTGAAGACTGTGCTATTTGACCCTGAGAGCCATTCAGAGAAAAAAACTCTGGACCTAAATTTTGACCAGCAAAGGCATAACTGAGTCTGAGAATTAGGAATAAAAAAAAAAAATTTAAGAGAGAGAAAACGGATTTATTTTTTGTTTTCAAACTTAAATGTAGTACTAATTATTGAGACAGTCTAACCTAGACTTCTCAGATTTATTTTTTGTCATGTTTTAATATCTCAGAATAGTTTCTGGACTCTGGACAGTTCCTTTACATGAACCTCAGACACAACAAAGCACAGGTTGATTTGTGGGATTGAAGAGGTTTGTACAGATCACTCAGCACACATTATTTTGTGTCACTTCCATTATTGAGTTTTTGCTCGCTCTTTCCTCAAAAGAAGAAAACAAATTCATGGACAAATAAACTAATGGCAAAGCCTTTATTGACTTTTTAGTTGCGGTTAAGTATGGTAACAGTGAGATTCCAGCCATTTCTGGTAATATGTGTGTAGATTATTATAGTTATCATGGTACTCTAAACATGGGAAGTACAGGTCGTGGTGCTGGTTAAGTATCTGTAGGAAAAGGATCAAGAGTAGAGCAAATGCACATTTACTCCATCAAGTCAGCATCTTATATTGGAACTGCTACTTCATTTCTTTTCACCTTCCTAGTTAGTCGTGTCCTGGATAGTTAATGTTGCATATTTAGGAACTGTTGCTCAAATCTGATCCGCAGTGGAATGTGTTTTCACAGGCCCTTCCAATCGCTCCAACTCGGTGTCGTCTCTGGATTTGGAAGGGGAGTCGGTGTCGGAGCTGGGCGCGGGCCCCTCCGGCAGCAACGGGGTCGAGGCGCTGCAGCTGCTGGAGCACGAGCAAGGCAGGTGCAGATTCTCTCACATGAGTGCCTGGGGTGCTGTAGGTGCTGAAGCCAAAGTTCTGTGGAGAAAGATTGGAAAATTGACTAGTTCAGGAAAAAATAAGTAAAAGTTTTCCTTGTGCGATCATGCTTGCATTTATTTATGGCTTTGTTTTGTGGTTGTTTGCTTTTTTTTTTTTTTTCCTAGAAATACTTCTTGTAGTCCATTGTTAGGAAAAGGAAATCTCATGGAAATTTGAATCTTAAGTCCTTTATAGGAAACAGCTTGTAAAGTTTTGCTTGACAGGCCTTACTTTAAAACACTCTCTGACAGAATTAGAGGGTGAGTGGGTTGGTTGTTTTCCTATAATGTACTCTTACAGGTTTTTTTTCAATCAGAATTGGACAAGCCTTTGAAAAAATTGAGAACTTTTTTATTTTTATATAGCCACAACTCAGGATAACCTTGATGACAAGCTCCGTAAATTTGAAATCCGTGATATGATGGGGTTGACTGATGACAGAGATATATCAGAAACTGTGAGCGAAACTTGGAGTACAGATGTCTTGGGAAGTGACTTTGATCCAAATATTGATGAAGATCGTTTGCAAGAAATAGCAGGTAACTTGGTGGGACAGCTGGTATGTTAAGATGCTTCATGCTTGCTCTAAAATAGTGAGGCTGCAGAGCCCTCCTCCTCTCTTTCTAAATAAGTGTTTTCATTGATTAAACTGGAGCTTTTCTGTAGGAGGATTTTGTGTGCATGACCTGTATGCTATTTGGTTGCTCAGTTCTGTGTTTTCAACAGTGTCTTTCGTGAGTATTAAGGACACTTAAAATGTGTTCTCATTTTTCTCTCCTATTAGAGCTGCCTTCAGGAAGCCTGTATCTAGCTATACGCTTCGGCTTTACTTTTGCAGGTGCGGCTGCAGAGAACATGCTAGGCAGCTTGCTGTGTTTGCCAGGTTCAGGATCCGTGTTGCTTGATCCCTGCACAGGTTCAACCATATCAGAAACCACGAGTGAGGCGTGGAGCGTGGAGGTGTTACCAAGTGATTCAGGTCAGAATCGGGCAGGTTTTGCTTATCTTGTTAGTGGGAATCAGAACTCCTCCAGAGGCGTGTAATGCAGAACGGCAGCATCTTCTTCTCTTGCCTTGAGAAATGATTATCCTAGGGTTAAGTTAGTGTGTGTGATTATTGGAAGAACAAACTCTTCCTAGGCGGAGAGAAGATGGAAAGCATTGTGAGAGATTTACTGCTATTAAGAAACTCTTAAGGGTCAAAAAGGGAGAGAAGGTTTGCAAAGCAAACTTCTGTTGGCTTTCCTTCCCTGCGGGTTTAAGTAGGGCTGTCTGGGATCGTGGTTTACTTTGGTTAGTGAAGATATGACTGTGTACTCTGGTCTCATAAGAAATACTTAAACCAGTGAAAACTTGTTAGAATGCCCGTGCAGACAGAGCAGTGCTCTCTGTGCAGTCCTGCCTTCTGTCAGGGAGGAAACTTGCTGAAGGGTTGAGTTGGCTTAGAACTTAATACACGGCGTCAGCATCCCCCCCTGCCCTCTGTGTGTGGATATTAAGGGTGCGTGGCATGGAGTAATGATACTTTTTCTCTCTGCCCTTCACTGTCTCCCTTTTGTAGAGGCCCCAGACTTAAAACAGGAGGAACGACTACAAGAACTGGAAAGCTGTTCTGGGCTGGGCAGCACGTCTGATGACACGGATGTGAGGGAGGTCAGTTCACGACCCAGTACGCCCGGCCTCAGCGTTGTATCAGGTGTGTTTGGTTGCCTCTGGAAACACGCTGCTCCCTTAGCACCTCACCAGCATCTGCTTTGGTTGTGCAGCGTTTCACTCGTAACTCTCTGTACTCATTCTGGAATTTTCAAGGCGGTAATTCTTTGTTCATGTTACAGAAGAAATAAAAAAGGCAGCAGAGCATTGAACACTCTCTGCTACGGTAGCAATGGTCACCAGTGCAGTGTTGATTTGGAAGAAAACTCCCAACTTCCTTGCATTTAGTTTTATTATCGCAATGTTTTTATTTAAGTAAATCAGCACATGTCTACTTCAGTTCTTCCTTTTCTGAAAAGTATTTAACAGAACAAAGTGTCTTTCTGATGCCTGTTGTCAAAGCGTGTTCATGGTTACTTTAAACAGTCGAGCAGAAAAAAATGTTATTTAGGAGTATAGAAATTCATGATGTCTCTAGGTGCTGCTGTACGTTAGGACTTGAGTATTACATTGGTCACCAAATGCTTTAACAGCTTCGGGATTTTGCTGCCTTTTTCTCTGAAATTCAGACTGTTACAGATGCTTCTTTTGTTATGTGTAAGGTATTAGTGCGACATCTGAAGATATTCCTAATAAGATTGAGGATCTCCGGTCAGAATGTAGCTCTGACTTTGGGGGAAAAGACTCCGTGACAAGTCCTGACATGGATGAAACGGCCCACGGTGAGTGAGTGAGTGACCTGTAAATGAGAATTAGACTCTCCAGTAACTGAAGTCTCACAAATGACATTTGTAGAACCTTAAATTTTACCATTTCTCCCAGTTTCAAAGTTCTGGTGGCTGAGCTTAACATTTTCCTTATTTGCTAGCCCTGTGTTTGTTTGACAAAGAGACTCCAGTACTTTGTAGTACTGGAGCTTGGGTACTAGAGCTGAGATCCCTTCTCCTGACTCAGGTTACACCGACTGTGCTCTTGCATTCTGGAATTGGTCTGCTCCTCAGGATTTCCCCATTTTCGTGATGTCATTCTTTTTTTCAGTGTACTCCAGAGGTCTTTCTGTATAAGAATATCTTTTAAAACATTTTGCAATGTAAGTTTCGTAAACTTCTGTTGCTGAGGGCTGTTTTTCCAGTGTTCCTTATGGTGTAGGTAATTCCTGGTACAGCACTAACATTTTTTTTTTCTGTATTTCAGGAGCCAGTCAGTTGACATCTCCTCCTTCTCAGACAGACTCTTTGCTTGCATTGTTTGACCCTCTGTCATCTAATGAGGGTGAGTTGTAAAGGATAAGCAGTTTTAAAAAATAGGCATTTTCAGTGCTTCTGTGTTAGTACCTCTAATTTGGAAGAATCTTGAAAGCAATGCGTGTGCCTTCTTTTATGCTTATGGCTGCAGGTGTCTCGGCTGTAGTAAGGCCTAAAGTACACTACGCCAGACCCTCGCACCCGCCGCCGGACCCACCGATCCTGGAGGGGGCTATGGGAGGTAACGAGGCCCGGTTACCCAACTTCGGCTCTCACGCTTTGATCCCGACGGATTTGGAAGCGTTCAAGCAGAGACACTCCTACCCCGAGAGGCTGGTGCGCAGCAGGAGCTCGGACATCGTGTCCTCGGTTCGGAGACCCATGAGTGACCCGGGGTGGAACAGGCGGCTTGGGAATGAGGAGAGGGAGCTCCCCATGCCGACCCCCGGCACCGGGGCAGCTGTGCTGGTGGCTGCATCCCAGTCGTCGTCTTCGTCTCCCAGTAAAGACTCCTCCAGGGGAGAGGTAAGGCTTGTATTTATCTTTTTATTTTTCCTAGCCTGCACGCTTTAATCACGCATCGAATGCCAGAAAGCTGGTATTAAATGTGTTTAGCCAAGAAATTACAGTGCACTTTTGTTACCTTTTAAATGTTGGCCAATAATGTTTTACAAGCTAAAGCTACAGATGTTCAGAGTGGCTTAAATGAATCTGGCGTCTGTTAAATTGACTGGATGAGCTTTACTTAATTTAGTGGGACTTCAGAAATACGTTTGTTGCAGGGTTTAAATTTAAAACACTGCCGCACCCTGAAAAGTAATTTTCTTTAAAGAAGTAAGTGAAACCTGAGTTTCTTCATGTCTTTGGTTTTGCATCTGTAGGCTGCCCTCTTCAGGAGGGATATTTCTAATGAAATCTGCTCTGGCTCTCTGTGCTCTGCCGTAGTTCTGGCTTTACAGTCGATGTAGCATAACCCAGTGTTGAGGAGAAATTTTGTCTTTACGCTCGGTGTGGTAGATGCTCAGATGTAGACTCTGTCCTTGTACAGATTGAAGAACGAAAAGACAGTGATGATGAGAAGTCTGACAGAAACAAGCCCTGGTGGAAGAAGCGTTTTGTGTCTGCCATGCCCAGAGGTAGGATCATGTCTGTCAGGTTTTGGAACTTTGGTAAGAGTACACGCTGCCTGTGTTATATCTTTAGTTGCTTTTATGGAAAGTTTTTACGGTTGGGCTTTGAAAAGCTGACCAGAGTGACGTAGAGTTGTTACAGAGTAAGAACTGTCCTGTTTAATTTTGATAAATAAAGCGTTCTTATTTATAAAATTGCAAGTGTTGCAGTAAAGAGAGAATTCTTGAAATACAAAGTATGCAATACCTGTGAAGAGGTGTGTAAGCTGAAAGGAATTTGGTCGGGCATTGCGTTATCTGAATCATCCGGTAACGTTGGAAGCCTTCTGTGAGGCCGCTCACTCCGTAGCTGTGGTAAGAACTCCATTGCCACTCCCCTGAGAGTGAGCCTGGGCCCTCTGTGGGTGGCTTTGGGTGACTTAGCTCTTGCCACACTGGCAAGTGGAAATTAGACTTTGGCTATCGTAAATAATTACCTTGTTTGAGGTAATATTTGGCTTTCATGCAGTGAATGATGACAACTGAGGATGGAACAATGTGTGCAATATTAAATATTCCTGGCTTTTAAAAAAAGTTAGAAAAGAACCAATGCAATCCTTGCAGGCTCTGTGTGACTTGAGATAACTTTACAGTATTCTAACACCCCTTTGTTTGCTGTCCCGTTTCACAATGTGCTGGCTTTGCATCTTCTCCCTAAACTTACTAGCGGGGACGAGTTGCCGGAAAAGATTGATGTCGTTGTGATGCTATTTGAGTTAGGGCTGTTGACCGAACTGAAGAGTAAATAAATACGTAAATAAAAATGGGAGGCTACCTGACTCCCTTGGCTAGTAGTTGCCTCAAGCGTGCTGTACCTGGAAGGCAAAGCTCTTCTGCCTGGCTCACGGTAGCCTGTCTGTTCAATGACAGTCCAGTTCCGTCCGCCCCACAGAGCGACTTACGCTTTTATTGATGTTTATTTGATGACAAACTTCTGCATTAGCCACTTCCTTAAAGTTTCTTCAATCTGGCCGTTATCTCAGAACAGCCTTTGATAAGGTGCCTTGCTTTTTCAGCTCCTATTCCATTTAGGAAGAAAGAAAAACAAGAAAAGGACAAAGACGACATGGTGCCTGACAGATACTCAACGCTTCAAGGTATGTGAGTAATGACAGTCTTTTCCTCTCCTAACGTGCCCTCTTGAGCTCCAGAGTGCCACCAGGAATCCCTTACAGAAAGGGGCACGCTGTTGTAGTTAACGCTCACGGTGTTCAGGACTGGCTTTCTGGATAAGAAAGTGAATAAAGACTTTTTAGCTTGAAGACTGTTTTTAAGTTGTCATGCTTCTGTTAATATGTATAGTATGGTCTTCACTCTTTTTTTTTTTTTTTTTTTTTTTTTGTCATAGCCGGGCTGTAAGGATAGCTGCAGACACGTTCCTGTAATAATTACTTAAGTGCTAAATTAAACACCCAGGTGGAAATCATGTTTAGCTTTCTGTTTGCCTAATCTTTTCTAGAAGTCTTCAAATACACAAGAACCAATTGTGTATACAGTATAAATATGCTAAGGATCTGGCTTTATTTGTTCACTTTCATTGTACTTTCCTTTCTGCTTTTGCTTCAGACTTTATAAGTATGTTTGAATTGTGGCTACGTGGAGCACAAGCAGCTATTGTTTGTCGTGGCTTAAAACAGAGTCCAGATGTGGAGTTTCGGTATTTGCGTTCAGTTGGCAGAGCACAGGATTAACTCCTGTTGTGTTCAATGGTCTTTTCAGACGATCCCAGCCCGAGGCTCAGCGCGCAGGCACAAGCTGCAGAGGACATTCTGGACAAGTACAGGAATGCAATTAAGAGAACCAGTCCGAGTGAAGGAGCCATAGTAAACTATGACGGTGCGGGTGAGGACCTGGCTTTTATAATCATCACCAGCATAGTTTCTCCTCCTTAAAACCACTTCAGTCTTCTAGAGCAGTGCTAGTACTAACAGCTGAACAATTTGAGCCCTAAACCAGGAACATTTCATCAAATATTCTGTGAGTCAGTCGCTCAGAGACTGGGAATTAAATCGGTATTCCCAATATTCTTTCACACTGCCACTGAAGCAGCTGTTTGTGAATAGCGCAGCTCTTACCGGCTTTGGTTTGTGTTTCATGCATGCTGAAGAAGTGTACTGCCTTCCAAAACTGATGAGATTTCTTCTTAGTGACTTGCAGACTGTATATTTTCAATACACTTTTTTCCACTTATTCAGAACAAGTTGGTTTGTTTGCTCTCTGCGTTCCCCCCTTCCTGACCTTAGAGTAACAGGAAGAAAATAGAGAATATTAAGTCCAGCTGCTTCTTCTGACTCCTCTCTTCAAGTGTAATGTTGTTTTTTTCATTTCCATAGAAGCTATTGGGGATGGTGAGAGTATGCATGACTCTCCGCGTGACGAGGCTTTGCAGAACATGTCTGCAGATGATCTCCCAGACTCTGCGAGTCAAGTAGCACAGCCACAGAGTTCTGCTTTCTCCTACAGGTAAATACGTTTGCAGGTTCAGTCTTACCCACACAGTAGAATTAAAAGCTGAAGTCACGTGATCGGTTCCTGCAAAAATCTTAATATGGGTCGGTTGTAAATTTTTACATGCTTTTCGTTTTAAGCATCTCAAACTGTCATATTTCCACTGATGAAGGGGGCATGTTGTAACCAGAAACAGAGCAATTCAGCGTTCAGGAGAATTCCTTTAAAACTGGTCTGGGGGCTGGATCAAAACAACTGATATTCTAAAGTCTTGATAACATTGGTATATTAAAATTGTGTTAATTAACTTTTAGGCAGTATTTAAAAAAAAAAAACCAAAAGACTGGTTATTGAAGAAGCAGACCTTACAGCAACTTTATTAAGAAAACATTTTTCCTCTTTAAGGGATGCAAAGAAGAAATTGAGATTGGCTCTTTGTTCAGCAGATTCTGTTGCCTTCCCGATGTTGACACATTCAACAAGGAATGGTCTGCCGGACCACATGGACCCCGAGGGTAAATGTTCTTCATACATACAGATATTTTGCACTGTGTGTGTTTCTTCCTCTCGCCCACCTAACGGCACTTGTGCTGCACCATTTATGGCAGCTTCTGCTTGGCACAGTTACAGAAAGCATGGGACACCTTTCCCCCCACCCCTCCGCAGTGTTTTCTTTCTTACTCCACGAACAAACCTGCCCAATACATCTGTAATGAAGTATCTCAGCTACAGTGCAGGTCGAGTCTGAAGCCGTGGAATAGACTCCTGAAATGCCTGTACCGTTGGGAACTGTGTTACAGTACTAACAGAGTAACGAGAGTGATTTACTGACTCCACTGACGTAGTTTGTGTGTCTCGTGTTTGCATCCCTCCGTTCATTCCTGGTTCATTTTCAGACACGTGAGTTTGTCACCTTGTCACCTTCTCTGGTCCTCTTCATGTTTCAGAATGGTTCTAAATACTAAATAAGCTAGTGATATGAAAACTTATCCCTTGATATCTGGAAAATTCAAAAAGACTTACTAAATTGTTTTTACAACCACATTTATTGCCCAACGTCCAGGAGTTTTGTTGTGAACTGTTACGTGTTTCCCATATTCAAAAACTAGTTTTCTTTTCGTCATGCCTACATTTCTTTTCCTTAATCGTTTTCCTTTGTTCTTTATTAGATAATGAAATTGTGTGCTTCTTGAAAGTTCAGCTAGCTGAAGCTATTAACCTCCAAGACAAGAACTTGATGGCCCAGCTGCAGGAGACAATGCGCTGTGTAAGCCGCTTTGATAACAGGACCTGTCGAAAGCTGCTGGCATCTATTGCAGAGGACTACAGGTAGCTTGTTCAGTATATTATTATTATTAATGGCTTTCCAAATGCATATATTTATTCACTGGCAGATTGAGAAGATCCCTTTTGGTTTAAATCGTACTTTACCAGATCAGGTTATTACATCTCTGCTTCCCCGCAGAATGATGAAATTGTCTCACCTATCTGCAAATGGCTTAAAAAAGCTTGGACCTTAAGTCACTCCAGATAGTAATAAACTCGGGTGAAGTCAATTTGTGGCTGATGTTCAGCTCTAACACACAAGAGATGCTGCTGTTTGGGATTTGGTTTAGTCTAGCGTTCTGGAGCGCTGCAAGGGCAGTGAATGCAGGCGGAGAAATCTGTATGAGATGGGACTTGCTAATTCAGGCATTATCTTTGTTTTAAAATGGAAGATTCCTCTTGCACTACAAACTCAACAGTTTGCAAAGCTGTTATCCTCTATCTTTATTATGGATCTAATGTAGAGCACTCTTTATTTTAGGAAGAGAGCTCCATATATTGCTTATTTAACTCGATGTCGCCAAGGCCTGCAGACGACACAAGCACACTTGGAAAGGCTGTTGCAGAGAGTGCTGCGAGATAAAGAAGTGGCCAACAGATACTTCACTACAGTGTGTGTGAGGTTACTGCTAGAGAGCAAAGAGAAGAAAATAAGGGAGTTTATTCAAGGTAAGTTTAATGCAGACTGTGGAATATTCCTTCACTCTGTATTTAGATGGGGGCTCGGGTTAACGTTTTAAAATACAGCTTCTGATCTGAGAAGATTATTAAAATGGTTTTTAATTTCAGCTGGTAAATTAATGTCTCAAATAGACAGATTACTGTGATTTAACAGTATTTTGTGGCAGCTAAACCATGGTCTGCATGTTTCATGGGCTAAGAGAATTAAGGTAATTTGCCTCGCTTGGCCTAAAAAGTTACGTTAAACCGTGTTATCTAGCATCTGCCCCATGGAAGAAGCTTTCATGCTGCTAGTTATTTTAGATCGACTGATAAATGATAAGTTGCAGCATTCAGTCCTCGGTACAGAGCCTGTGGCAGCACCTTAGAAGATACGGGGGATAGAGGTAGTATGAACCAAATCAAAGATTCAGAACTGTCACAGCACAAGGGATAACGGCACCGGGAAGGCAACTGTCTCAGGGTCACTTAAAGCAAACGTGTTTCTAAGTTCTCCATGCACACACGTGACTTAATGCAGTACACAGGAAATTTGGAGTCAGTTTTTGCTCCTGGAGCACGTAGTGCTGCGTACTAAATGTGCCCGAATAGGCTGGAATTAATATTAGAACTGATACGTACTGGGATTAGAGTTCTGGTAAGAAGGTTCAGTGACCCAGGAAGGAGTTAAAGCCCTTTCGTGGGACAGAGAGCGCTATTTCTGGATGGTCTAAAGGAGCAGTTGGCAGCTGTGGCACCGGGGCTGCTGGCAGGTGTGAGTGGCAGTTGTCTCCTGGCGCAGGCTGCTATAAATACGAGGCGGGTGCACGGCCGGTGGTTTGGTCACGCTGCATTACCCTGCCCGCGTCACTCCTCCTGCATTTGGTAGATAAATACGAATGTTGTGACTGTGCATGCTTAATAAGGGCAGGGTAGTGGTACACGGGGGTTTTCTGATCCCTCCTGTGCTGCCCCCCACCCTCTCAGGCTCTGGCGGCCGCCTGCTGCAGGGGCTGCTCTGGGTGTTATCTCTGGGGGCGGCTGGAAAGGCGGCGGCGGAGCTGGTACTGCGGCGGCAGCGATGAACACAGTAACAAGTGGGGTGTTTTGACCATATGTGTTATTTCCCTTATTGGGGTTTGGGCAAAACAGAGTCTCGGTGCTGCCTGGCAAGAAGCCTGAAGGTTTTTCTGGAAAGAGGAGCCCAGAATCTATCAGAAATTTTTTTTTTTTTTTTTTTTTTTTTTTTTTTTTTTTTTTTTTACTTACCTGAATGTTCTCTCTCTCTTTACTTTCTATCAGATTTCCAGAAACTCACGGCAGCAGATGATAAAACAGCCCAAGTTGAGGATTTTCTTCAGTTCCTGTACGGGGCTATGGCTCAGGATGCCATATGGCAGAACGCCAGCGAAGAACAGCTCCAGGATGCACAATTAGCCATAGAACGCAGTGTGATGAATCGTATTTTCAAACTGGCGTTCTACCCTAATCAGGATGGAGATATTTTGCGTGACCAGTAAGTTGATGTAGTTTGAAGTTCCTGGTTTCTCTTTTTGCAGTTGGTGCAGATGGAAGCTGTGCGGTCTTCACGTGACAGATTTGACCAAGCTAGCCGTGCCGTACAAACTCACGTTTTCTTTCAGAACGCTTTGTAACAGCACAAGGAAGTGCTTTGGCATCGTGTACGGAAGTTTGTGTCTGCAACAAACTGTTAGGACGGAGTAATCGTACGTGTAATGACTTGGGACACAGACTTTCAGGTCTGCAAGTGTGTATGCTGAGAGAGTGATGGAAATCCGCTTCGGGACTCCTCCCGTTGTCTGTTTTGGCACACTACTTTCCATGTGTTTGGGGATTTGGGGTTTTTGTGGTTCAGAACGTGCTGTTTGAGTGCTCTCCTGGCTGTGCAGTTGGACGTGACTCTGTGGCAAACTCCTCTGTGTCTCCTGCTGGCCTCCTGCCCCTTAGCTGCAGGTCCATCACCATTGTCTGCGTTCCTGAAGAGCTCTCCTGTAGTGCCAGACTGCAAACTGGTGGAAACCCCAGGGGGCTCCAGCCCGCCTGCTGCCTGCTTTTCACTCCTGGGTTTTGTGTTCGTTTCCAGGGTCCTTCACGAGCACATACAGAGGTTATCGAAAGTAGTGACTGCAAACCACAAAGCACTTCAGATACCTGAGGTAACAGCCTCTCCTTTCCTTCAGATCTGTACGTGTGTTGGGGTGCTTGTGTTTGGGGTGGGGAGGGGGGCTGCTTTGTTTTGCACTGAGAAGCATTGCTCTTCTATCTGACAGCTGAAATACCCTGCAGGAGAAATGCACTGTACCCACGAGTGATCCTTCCAGATCTGTTTTTTTCTGATTTAGCCACCCCTCCCCTGATAGGGAGATTTAAGAACTAATACTACACTGCACTAAGATGCAATAACTTTCTGATCATTTGTTTCGGAAGACAAGATTTGAATCCTTTATGCTTCTAACGTGATTCATACGCCGTAGCTGCGCTTTGCAGCTGTCAGGTTAACTTTCTGAACCAGCCAGAATGAACGGAACCTTGCAGACCTGTGAATCTGCCCAGTGCTCTCACTTTTCTCATGGTTAATAGGATAACTGGAAGGTTGGGAGGCTTAAGGCGTCTGTCAGAGGCTGGACGTTTGCAGCCTTCCTCCTTCTCCCTTCAGCACTTGCACTGCATGACTCAAAATGGTGAGTGTTCACAGAGCTGCTGATCAGGAGGGCTGAGACCTCCAGCTCTACTGTCATTTGCAACGGTGTGCCAGAGAAGGGGGGAAGAAACACAGGCTCATTGTGTCAGCTGCACCTTAGAGTGCTGCCTCCTTGTAGTTTTTCATTATAACACAGCAAGAAGCCACCTTCGTCGTGTGTGTAATGTAACCGTCTTGACTTAAAGCTTCCCGTTTCTCTGGAGCCTTGCTCCTGCTTGTGAGGCTCTGGTACTTCGGATTCTCTGTGGTGCACAGTAGTAGCTTGGACAAACAAGAACTGGCAGCATGTTGTTTTTTTTTTCCTAGGTATATCTCCGGGAGGCACCATGGCCATCTGCACAGTCTGAAATCCGCACAATAAGCGCTTACAAAACCCCCCGAGACAAAGTACAGTGCATCCTGCGAATGTGCTCAACCATCATGAACCTGCTTAGTCTGGCAAATGAAGATTCAGTACCTGGGGCAGATGATTTTGTTCCTGTTCTGGTCTTTGTCCTCATAAAGGTGAGTTCTTTTGCGAAGATCACGAGCCCCAGCTGATTCTTGTAATAAATGAGCAAAGTTTAGGAAGAAAAATAACGCATTTGGGTACCTGGGAGCATGCTAGGCTCAAACCCAGATCTAATTCAGCAGGTTTGAAATAGAAACATCAGAAATACGGTCACAGTTACGGGTTTTGAATCCAAGCAAAACTTTGCCTTTGGAACCCAGGGAGTTGGGGTGCAGATGTTGTGTGTGGAGTGGGGGGTTTTGAGGTGCATCCACCACCTGTCATCTGTGCCTGCTTCCCGCTGTCCCAGCACCGAGAGCCACACTAGGACTGGCTGGCACTGTGCTGCTGACCTTTTATGACATGTGAGCCTTCGGAGAACGCTCTGGCCTGTGTAAGAGGCGAAAACAACAGGCGTTTCCATGGCTCGAAACCCCCGATGACTTTTATGGATCTTGCCAGCGTTACCCTCCTTTCTCTCGGCCCGCTAATCGTTTCCCCTTGTTGGAAAGATGCTCCTTTCCTCGGGTCTGGTGCCTTTCTGAGTGTGCGAAGGGGGGTGGTCTGGATCAACAGTCAGTTCCCTACCGATCCGTCACATTACCACGTGCCGGGGACGCGTGAGGGGCCCTGCACAAATAGAATTGTGTTTTTCTGTTCTGTATCTTGCAATGTGTTATGTTTAGCTTTGCAAACAAGCTGTGAGTATCTCTTTCTTCTTTAACCCTCAGGCAAATCCACCTTGCTTGCTGTCCACTGTTCAGTACATTAGTAGTTTCTATGCCAACTGTTTATCTGGAGAAGAATCATACTGGTGGATGCAGTTCACAGCAGCAGTTGAATTCATTAAAACTATTGATGATCGCAAGTAACTCAAACAGCACACGTGTGGGCAGACTGTTAGCAGAAGAAGAGTCTGAAAGAATGTACAACAGCTGCAAAAGCTGAAGAAGAGACTTTCCTTGTATAATACTGTACAGAATTGAGGCATTTTAAAACACACCTTTACTAATCAAATTTAATTTAACAGATTTTTCCCTCTTCTCTTTCGGTTGCGATTTTTCTCCCCTGTAGACACTGGCACTGCAAAAGGGACCACAGTTTTCAGGTATTTTGGAATCTCAAAACATGCAGAAAATTCTTGACGCTTTTCCCACCACCCCTCTTCCTGAATTCTTGCTCACGTCAATAATTCACCTCCTTTAATTTCTAATAGAAAACCGAAACAAGAAGAATCAGGGCAACCACTTAGTATACTTTCTAGCTTAATACACCTTTTCTTAATAAACACCAGCCACACTGAAAGTTTGTAGTAGCTGACATTAGTTATCAGTTCTATTTCACCTAAACCCAAAATCTGAGAGGACAGTGTAAATATTATATAACTATATTTAATGCATTGCAATTCTCTTCGGACTCCTTACCCTTTGAATAAACAAGCAAAAGCCTCTCTGACCTCTAACAGGTTGTGACATACTGTGTTGTGGTAATGAAAGGACTTCCTCGAAAGGCTAAGATGAAAAAAGGGCAAACTGAACTATTTATTAAAATGTAATTAAAAATTACTGAAATTTCTAAAACTGGAATTTATAATAGGGCTTATTAGGTAGCTAAACACTTTTTGGCTAGGGCATTAGGGTGTTACAAAGGTTTGGATATATAGAGGAGAGGGACTGTAAGTTACAATAGATAAGTCTAATATAAAGAAGAAGAAATAAAATACCTTACTGTAATATTTTTTCTGAGCTATTGTGTATACTGTACAAACCCCAAACAGAGAACCTTAACAGAACCTTGGACTGTAATATATATTTTGATTAGTGACATTAAATACATATGCCAGGGGTTTCAGTGAATGTTTTTACTAAATGTTCTTCGTGTTGTCTGCTATGCAGCAGTGCAAGTTTTACTGTTCATATAAAATATTTTCAAAGATAACACTGTTCTTTATGAAACATATCATGCCATCAGTTCAGGGTGTTTTATAGATTTCTCACCCCACCTTTACCTTAAACTGACAGTTACCAATTTAAAGAAGTTTTTATGCACAACACCACATGGATTTTTCATGAGTGAAATGGTCTGAGTTAACGGCCGGTGGTTGTTACCTGTATATAAGCCCTCGCTGTTCTTTTTTAGCTAGAATTACAGTGAAAAAGGACAGCGAGCATTTGACTTTTTCATGTCAGTATTATTTCTTGCTCTTCCCAGAGTGTTCATCGCACTTCTGACCGGGGGATGTGTTAAGACTTGGTGTCTGTGAGTGGTAAAGAAAACAAAATCTTTCCTGCATTCTTTTCAAAATAAGATTGAATTTTTTTTTTTTTTGAGGGGGGGGTGCATTTTGATTAAAACCTGTAAGCAACTAGTACTTGGGAAAATCATTTGGTTAATTGAAATTAGAGCGATTTATGTAAAGTATCAAGCGCTTGATTTGGCTGTGCTACTTGTCAAGGCATAATTAAAGAAGCTTACTTTCTAGAACTCTAATACGTAACTCAGTATAGCATTTTTGCCAAACTAATTACAGGTGAGTGGGTGGGATGGTAACTTTTTTTTTTTTTAATTATTTATAGTCTTTCTCCTCTATTAGAGACTTGATTGTGTGGAGGAGCAATACTCAGTAGAAACAGAATTCTTCTGATCTGCCTTACTGTGGTAACTCAGTCTGTGTAGCATTGCAATATTCTAGTTATTTAGCCTTGATGGGTTTTTTGGTGCTGAACACGTAACTTAATATTGCAAGCACAGCCCTGACCAATAACACTCAGCAGCGAAGCACAAATATGCCCTTGAAGATATGGCCAGATCATATCTAAAAGCAATATAAATTTATTTATATTGAAGTGTCCTGTAATATTTAATTATTACTTGAATATCTGAGATGTTAAGACCGATGTGTGAAAGCACTTTTAGTCCTGCAGTTCGGGTTTTAGTCGAGGAGGGTGTTTGTACAATCCTTTAAAAAGGCACAAAGACACTCGAGGATTACCCTGCGTGTTGCTTCTGTTTGCAGACTTGCCAAGGAGGGTTTGATCAGCACCATCAGGTCTTTCAGATTTGCTCTCCTTTATGGAAGGGGCAAGAACCATTTCCTTCACAGTTTTTATTACTTTGTTTTTCTGCCTAGAAAAATACTTTAAAAAACTGGAGTTTGTTGGTTTGATGGTTTTTTTTTTTTAACTGTTACTGTTTAGTTATTTTAAAACCAGTGTTTCATTGAGCCCCAGATGAGCTGAGAGTTTTCATAGCAAGATGGTCCTTTGGTTGTTTGTTTGTTTGTTTTTTTCCAACCTACTCTGAAAGTCCTTTATATAGTTTCGATAGGTGTAGATAGAGAATTAGGCTTTCCAAAGACTTAAAAATCCTTCCTGTAATGTCCTCTTACTGTTTTCCCCTGGTGTCCCGTAACGTTTTGTTTTAAAATGATAAGTTGCGTGTATAGGAAGTGATGTTGTTAGGTTTTGGTGTGCAATAGTAAAGGTGAAGAGACAGCGAGTGCGTAAAGGACCAAAAGTGACAGAAGTGCTGCCGCAAGGCGCCGGCCAACCCCTCCCTGCTGCTGCGAGCTTGGGCGCTGTCTGTTAGATGGCTTGGGCCGCTGAAGGGTGACGGCGGGTTCTGGGGAAGGGGAGGGGGGTCACTGGCAGCCGAGGGCAGCCTCGAGCTCCCGGAGGAGCCCTGACGTGGCCGGGGCTCCCCTGTTCCAGAGTGGGGGTTCCTTTGGGTGCAGGAGTGAGAGGGAAGGGCTGGGCTCCTTCGCCCCTAGGAGAGGCCTTTTTGCTCCTGCCCCTCAGTGAGATTCCCCTTTTTAGAGCTTTTATAAATCCTCTTTGAGGAGAATGCGAACGTGTGTGGCCTGTTAAGTATTTCAGTTTAAATGTTTTTGTTTTGAAGACCTTCTACTACCAAATGCTGAATGTAACTGCCATAAATTTCAGGAAAAAAAAGCCACGAACGTGATCCTGTCGGTGAGTTTCTGGTGAGCGCGGTGTTGGTTCGTGTCGCTCGAAAGCGTCCATGTTC
>NW_020799122.1:922077-926166 GCF_003259725.1 Athene cunicularia | reverse complement strand
GCGCCCCGGGGTTTCCGCCAGCGTAGGCTCAGCTCCGAGGGGTGCAGTCGACTGCGAAACATCAGGGACACGCGCACGCCAGGTCCCCCTCCCACAGCAGAGGTAAGAGAAAAATCCAGAAAACCCTCTGATGCCTCCAACAGCTACCGACGCACGTCAGGGAGAACTCGTCCTCATTACGTGAGCCGGCAGCCACCCTCTTCTGCCAAAGCCCAGTAACAAGGCATGGAAGGAACAGCTTGCTTTTCTGACCCAGTTGAATGCCCATCTGAATCAATTAAATCTACAACTACCAGGGAAAGACCAGCCCGTGATGGATTTGTGTTCAGCTGCGCACAGATTGCAACCACGAGCTCCGATTTAACTCTTTCAGCAAACGCTGAACAGGAGGAACGGCTCTTCTGAGGGAGAGGCTATTCGTCTCTGGGAAAGCCGCACGCTCCCGGAATTAAAGTTTCCTCCACGCCGCGTATTCAACTGGAGCTGCTCTTTGAAAACAAATTCGCTTCCCAAGCGTGGACGGCTCTCTGGGGCTCCACGCCTCGCCCGCTCCCACCGAGCCCTCGGAGCGTCCTCCAGCAGCAGCGTCCCACGGCCCTGCCCGCGGCCCCCGGGGGCGCGCGGCGAGTCCCCGCTCGGGGCGAGGCTGCTCCAGAGAGAGCAGCGGAAGGGGATTTATGAGGTGGTGTAAGCGCATGTGGTCCGGGCGAGTGACTCTGTGCCCACAAACGTTACCACAGTTCAGACAGCAGAGACTGGTTTATTACGTGGAGCTTTAGGCTTTACTGAAAGCAAAACACGGCACGTATCGAATACCTACTTATAACAAATAAATATAAGTGGGTGGCAACAGCATTACGGCCATGGAAACAAGTAGGAGACTTCTGCAGTTTCTGATACCAGCGCAGGCAATTTTTCAGTTCAAAGAATTGAAACTAGGTGGCAAAGGAACATTCACAGAACAACTTTAATGTTAAATAGTTCACAACGTTGGTTAAAGGAGTCATTTACATTGCATTATTTGAAGGGTCGTTCCCCATTGCATCTGTGCTGCATTTGCACATATAAAATATTAAAAAATTTAATATCATACTATAAAATATTGTCTCTCTTGTTTTGCAGACACCGTGGAAGACTGTACAGTGAGGACTGGCCTCGGCGGCGCGGGCAGGGCTCCCTCCCCAGGCAGCACCGACACCGGCCCCGGGAGGGCGAAACCTTTAACAACCAAGAACTTAAACGCAACAGGTGAGTGACAAACAGGCCTCTCTGCCTTAGTGTTTATTCCTAAACTACATGTTAAGGCTCAGAAAGTTTTCTCTGTACAAAAGCAAGGACACGGGAGGAGGTCACGTTGCGGCAGGCGGGGCCGGGCGGCAGGAGGGAGCCCGCCCCGCAGCCCCGGCGGCAGTTAAATGCCTCTCGGAACCGGGGGGCATTTTCCTGATACAAAATCCACAGCAGCAGGGCAGAGCGCTCCAGCTTCAACCCCTTGGAGAGATTTATGAAAGACACCTCTGGTGAACTGAACCAAAAATGCAGCTCTGGCTCCCAGTAATCCCATTCACGTGTTCCCTGACGTATTAAGGACGGACAAGGCCAAAATAGTTACAAGTCCCAGTACAAAGTAGGTCTCAATTTTTATCTTTAAAGAATATTAATAAAAGGTGAAGGCATTTCTCAGTCTTCAGGTGCAAGCTGTCTCAGAGAGGAAGCGCAGACCCTGGCGCGGGGGTCCACGGGCGGGTGTGGGCAGGTCCCTTCCACCCCGGGGACCTTCGTTCTCAGAACACCGCGCTGGTACAGCAAGGAACTTCCAGTAAAACGTACGCAAAGCTGACAAGCACAGTTAAATAAAAATATTTTTGAACAAAACAAACCACAACAGACTTGACTGTCTCAACGTTTCCTCACAAACCGGCTCCCCTGCAATGGCTGCTGTTCCCTGGCTCACGGTTGCCTCCTGCACTTCAGCAACAGAAGTGAAACCATCTGGGACTGCAGCCTCCCCCCAAAAGAACTGTGCATCATATGGACCTCGAAAAAGATTACATCTGTTTATTAATAATAAAAATGGATACATTTGTCCTACATTTTGTTTTTTAGAAATTTGATCATGTCACAAGCAATACCTGTGTGTACGTGGGCGTATTACAGATGTATATAATTTATTTTAACCAGGCTGTGAAATAATACTTAATCACATCTCTTCTTGTGATTGTACATAATACAGTAATTAAATGATGCCAGTCTACGTCATTCTCTTATTTCTAATCAAAGGAACCTGAAGCGTAACAGTCTTCTTTCCAGCTGATATGGCTCTTTATTTTTATCACAGGGGAGATTTCCCATCACCAACGAGGGATAATCTTCCAACCACGAGAGACGGGATAATTCAGATTTCTTCCCCGGCTGCTCCTGCCTGTGGCAGCAGGAGCCCCCCCAGTCCTGGCTCCCACCTGACTCGGGCGGTGGGAGCGTCTCCTCCCCCGAACTCGGCAGACAGGCTCTCCTCGCCGCTCCGCGTCACTGCTGTCCCGATTTCTTCTCCTTCTGGAAGCTAAAGCTTGTTCTCCTGTTCAGTTTTCTTTGTTTCTGAGCAAAATAATCTGCTCTGGCTGTGCTTGCTCGCGACTCTAGAATATAGTTAACCTGCAAGACATCAGACGGGGTTCAGTGTCGCCGGGGGCTGGGCGGGACAGCCGGGGGGCAGGGACACCCCCGACCCCGCGGAACGAGGCCTCGGCGCCCCCGTCCCGTCGCTGAGGGGCAGCCCCGGGGGCTCCGTGCGGGGCCGCGCTCCCTCCCGCCACCCTCGGCTCGGCCACAGGCTCCGGCCCCCCGGCCCCCGCCCTGGTCACCCAAAGCTCTGGGTGGGCGCAGCGAGCCGCGAAGCCCCACAGTGCTGCTCCCACACAGTAACGGGCTCCGCAAAACGACTTTATCAGCTTCAATCAAAATAATTCTTTCATTGCGATGTTTGCATACTCAGCTCATCTCAGAGTTTCCCTGTGTTTTGGCACATTTTACTTGATGAAAGCATTTTTAAATGATATTTAACAAGCCTGCTATTCCCTAAATTTATTATCTCCAGTGCTTTGTGATAATCACATAGATAATTTTAATGGAAGGTTAATGCAAGAATCAAAAAGATAAAAATGCCCTTTGGTCTGCCATTAGCTGGTTAATATGCTGTGGCTTAAAACTTGCACAATTTTATGCACTGTAGAGTGTTTCACTTTCATTGCATATTACAGCTTAAGGCATAAAAATATAGGGAATTTTCATGGTCAATAAAGCCTTGGTCTTTCTCACTTGATCATGTAAAAAGCCTAATTTGAAAAGTCTGATTTCTCTGCGTCTCCTAATGCTGATGGAATTGAAAACAAACTGGTAACTTATGCATGAAACCAGAAAATGTTCTGTATAAACAACCTGCAACTCAAGAAAAAAAGTCCTGTTCAGTAATACGTCTCTCTTGAATATTCATGTTATTCATAGCAAACTTTTTTTTCTTTTAGCCTTCTTCTGCGACCAGTCACGGATGTATCAAGAGTTCTGGATTACAACAGTTTATTTAAGATAAAGCAGGAACAAAAGAATTGGCCTAACAGTTCACAGAGTAGAAAACCCCTAAAAGACATTCACCTTCTATGTTACTAATAAAAATTGATTGTGTGTCAGATACTTAGCAATCCTCTAAACTCCACACAGAAAATAAAGGCGAAGATAACAGATGGCTTGCCAAAATCACTGCTTTTTAAATTCTGAATTGCTAGAAAATATTAGCGTGCGGAAAATGAAGTTTAATCTTCCAAGAGCGTTACAAAAATTTCCGTCAGAAAGGAAGCCAGTATGTGCGTGTACTGAGCCCCGAGAAAAGCAAACAATTCTGGAAAAGCGTCACGGTGAGGAAAATAACCTTTGTGCTTTGTACAAACACCTGCGCTTGGGGAAGAGGAGCGGGAGGCAGGAGGGAAGCGCTGCCCTGGTGCGGCCGCTGGCCCTGCTGGGGCCCTGAGCCCGGCCTCCCCCCGCGGCCTCGAGGAGCCCCCGGACAACGCGAGCTCCGGCTCCCAGAGCCCCCGC
>NW_020799122.1:918725-922027 GCF_003259725.1 Athene cunicularia | reverse complement strand
CTCCCAGAGCCCCCGCGGCGCGGGCAGCACCCGGGGCTGGGACACGGCACCCAGCCCCGCCACGGGGCTCGGAGACCATCCGCCTGTCTGGAGCTGGGAACTATCCAGGCACAGTAAAACCTGGTGGTTTCCTCTCAAATTCCACCGCAAACGTGTCTCTATTAACTAGAAACACGTACAAAAGGAAGTCTTACACACGGAGAGGCAGTCTGCTGTACGGCTGTTTGAAGAACGACTGAAGTAACAGGCACCAAGCAACCCGCCTGCTGAGTTAAATCCACCTCAGTGGTCCTCAGGCACTGCACCGTTCACGTACTGCCAGAGCCTCTTGAATGCTTTCATGTCTAACAAGTGGTAAAACACCCAGGATTTTGGGTCATGTCAAAATCTAATACTCACCTTCAGTACAATTTCATTGACAGTAGCAGCATCTGATTCAAAGTAAAGGTGTTTGTAGTCATGATTGCTTAGATATGTAAGTTTAAATATTGCATGACCTGTAAAGATAAGAAAAAAAAAAAACTGTTCAGAATATTCCTGCAAAGTTTCAGCAGAGCTTGTGTGCCTGACAGAAGAAAAACACAGATGGTGATCTTAGCATACCATCAGCACAACAGAAGGAAGCAATGAAACGCTGACAGGCTTCTCATGTCATTTCAATTTAAGGCAAGTGGTGGCTTACAGGAGCAGCTGAACCCTATTCAATAAAGTTCCTTTTCCCATCACATCCCCACTGCAGGAAATGCAAAAATCTATCAAATGGCTAGTTAGCTCCCGTTCAGCCCAAGACTATATTTCAGTTAAACTACCACATTAGGACTACTTTATGTAACTGTTCGCTGTATAATCATCACACGCAGAAGATAAGTGCTATATTTAAAATAAAAGGCCAATTAACCCCAGAATCATCGCTCCAACAACCTCTCCCCAAAACATCACCCGAACCTCCCCAGCGGCTCACGGCAAAGGGGAAACGTCACCGCTCCAAAATACCAGAGGATGCGGCAACGGCGCGGCGAGACCCCGACCCGGGAACCCCCCTCCTGCAAGGAGGCCAACCCAGACCAAAGTCCCGCTGGAATTTCCGCCGCGCAGCTCTTGGGCGCCCGGTGCCGCCGCGAGCTGCCGACCCTCCGAGCACCGCCGGCGACGGCCCCCAGGGAAAGGGCTGGTGTAGGACAGGCAGGAAGGGCAAACACCCTTCCCTTGCAGGGCTCTTCGTGCCTTTGAAATTAAAACGAAGCACATTCTCTGCATTAGACTGTTCCGTCAGTTTTCTCATCATTTATTCGGTTCAAAGGTCAAAGCTAGTAGTCTGTAAAGTTACAGCCACCTTGATGTAAATTCAGGTCTTTCCTGGAGGGAAGCTAATTTGAAATCTTATTTACATTATCTAATTCTCCAGATTTCCAAAAGGTGACTGATATATGCCCAGACCTGTGGCCAGAAAACTTGAGACGTGAGTGTTTTATTGTGGCATGTTAATTAAACACCATTATGATGCACTAATCTGCAATATAAATTCTATATTGAAAAATTGGCTAATAATAATAACAATAATAATAAAACCCCCTTTAAATCATTTCTCAAATGATGCCTTGGTGGTACTAAAAATGCGGGAATTCCTAGCCATGAGCTCATCAGTATGTTAATACATGCGTGCCCGGGTCTGCTTGGGATAAATTCCGCATCTTTACGATTCCGAAAGCGCCCGCGCACCGTTCCTGGGGACGTGACGCAGCACCGCGCCCCATCAGCTCCCACAGTTTCCTTGGACATTTGATATTACACACGGTTACAGGAACCAATTACAGAAAATGAAAATTTAAATGGCACAGGACACGTTCTGGAGGATTCCGACAGGATTCTTTGTTCTGGGTCTCCACCGGGCGGTTCTGGGTGTGGATCGAGACTCCCCTCGCCCGGTTTAGATGTTTCGCTCCGTGTTTCCTCCCCAGCTCCCCCCACGCTGACCTGGCCTGGCCGGCTGCTCCGCAGGCTGCTGCCCCCAGCACGGCTCAGCCGGTGGCAAAGGCTGGGGGGCTCTGAACGTTCCAGAACCCGAGCCTTGGCCGCCGGCGGAGCAGCCCCCCGCCTCATGGCTCCTCTCTCGGGCCGGTTCTCTGCCCGGGCGCTGTCGGTCCTTCCCCGGGAAGGGGATGTGGCAGCACGGTGCAGGCAGGGCCATCGGCCCCGGCCACGGCGCTGGGATCTGCCTCGCCCAGGGCCCCCCAGAGCCACCATCGGGCCTGAAGCCAAGGGCGCGGACACGAGCCCTGACCGCGCTCATCGCTGAGGGGGGGCAGACCCCGCAGGGGCAGGGCACGGGGCCACAGAGCAAACGATTAATATAAAAACTAAGCGAGATCACAGCCCCCATCATGCCCGATGAAGAAACCCCTGACTCCTAGCTCAGGTGGATTGCATGCATCACTTATGCACAAATCAGCAATATGCCAGCAGGGAGGAATTATGTCCCTTTGCAATAGTGTAATTTAAAGGAAATCTGATTCTGGTAATGTCTCTTACATTACTTGGACAGGGGAGAAACTTCAGTGTCACTGGCCGCTGCCTCTGTACCAAGTGTGGCTGCGCCAGGCGCGCCGTGGCCGTCCCTGCTGCGGGGGGGAGCGGGACTGGGGGGAACAGACCTTGTGGGGAGCGGGACTGGGGGGAGCGGGACTGGGGGGAGCAGATCTCGGGGTGGGCTTCTCAGCGCCGCCGAGGCTGATGGCTTGGGCAGACCCGCAGCTTTCAAAACGCGGGGGGCTCTTCCTTCATGTGTGTTTCCCAGAGCTGCAGAAATGGGATTTCTTTGATAATTTACTTAAAACACAGAAGAAACCTTCTCTGTGATTCTTCTTCTGCTTTTTTGTTTGTTTGTTTTAACAAAGCAGATACATCTCAGTTGCTAGGTCAAAATATCCTTAATGTTAAGGTAGTCTAAACAAAGGTGTTCTGTAGGTCACGGAGTACACTGGTAACTTCGGGTTGTAATTTAATTGCCTGCTTTGCACCCTGCAGCTTAAGATTTCCTTTAAATTCTTATTCCATTGTTGCACTGGGGCTTAACAGAGTGTTAACCTGGTAATAGGCACAGGGCCTCCCCATTATATGTCTCGCTATCGAGCGGTTCTGCATGACTAGTTAAAAAAGATGGCAAGAAGATTAATGAAAGCCGCCTAGTACAGAAGGGGGGTAGGTACCTTTGCAAGACTTCTAGCGAGGAGATATTAGAGCTGAACCAGAGCTTGGCTTTTTCTTTATCCTGTGACCTTTGAACCTGCCTTACTGTCGAGAGC
>NW_020799122.1:915465-918675 GCF_003259725.1 Athene cunicularia | reverse complement strand
GGCCCTGCGCAGCCCCGGCCCGGCCGACCCCGGCGGGTGCTGAGGGGAGAGAAGCCGAGACGCCTTTCTTTCGTTACGGCGTTACGTTTCTGTGCCCCGTGTCCACATGACACTCTTTACAGCGTGAAATATTAGTTCACTGAAATCGTAACTGGCACTCGGCTCTGCTACTGTTCTAGCCAGATGGAATTTATGAATTGTGAGATTGATTTCCATTTCCAAGAGTGCTTAAATGCGTGATGTACCTCTTTCCAATAGCGCACCGCCCCTGACAATTCCGAGATCAATAGGAACTTCGACGGTTTGATACTTCCACGGAAGAGCATCAGGTAACAAACAGCAGCAGCTCGAGCAGCTTCTACCGCACGCGACGACAGAATTAACCCAAACGCAGATCTCGCATGAACGGCTCCGCTGCCGTGACTCCTGCACGAACACGGGTTGGTGTCCTTTAGCTCGCGGGTCTGAAACACAAGTGTTCGACTCCAGCAAATGTCAGCGCTGTCTGTCAGGGCCCGCACCGAGACCACGCCGGAGTGTATTTAATGTCAGCACTGCAGCGTGGCAAGGGTGAACCCAACAGGGGGAAACTTCAATATTTTGCAATCAGAATTAATCAGCTGTACAACGGAAAACACGTGTTATTCCCAACCATGTTTATCTGTTAAAATGTTTACGGAAGGCAAACGAAATGACGGAGGCTCGTCTGTTCTCAGAGGCTTTTGTGGCGAGGTCGGTACCACCCGCGGGGTGGGGGTACCACCCGCGCCCGCCGGGAAAGGCAGCCTTGCGCGGGGGCTCTGGCCTCAGCGCCCAGAGCTGATAAATCTCTCCCAACCCTGGCACAGCCATAGGTTCCTGTGCGGCTACACCTGGAGGAAAGCCGACAGCAGACTCAGGTGGAAGGGCAGGATGCTAATTCGCCGGAAATTCACCGAGGAGAGCTCATCTCCTCCTTCAGCACGATCTCTTAAACACAATTGCTTGGCGTATCTTAACGTTGTCCTAATTTTTAACATGACTACACTGCCAAAAAAGCGGAGGAAAGGGCTAGTCACGGCACAACCCCCAGCCCTTCCAAAGCCCGAGCAGAGCCCCGTGCCCCTCTGCTGCTCACGTTTCTCCTCTCTCGCAGGTTCGGTGAAACGACCCGTGTAACCCCCCTCGCGCCTGCCCCCCGACTTCTCAGTGCTTCTGCGCTTCCACCCGGCGGGTGAGGAGTGGCACAGGATTAGAGCCTCCGGAATCGCTGAAACGGGCTCATAGCGCCACCGGTAAGTCTTAAGCTCTTTTCTGCAAGTTACAGACTTGGGAAAACACACAAAAACTTTGCAGTCCACCTCATACCTCACGTGATACAGGTGAAAAAAAAAATTTCGCTTTTTAATCTAAATAATAAACTCTTCCTTTCGGAGTCTAAAAATACACTTTTTGCCTGGAAAACACTGGAAGGATGTGAATTTGCACAAGAACAATTGTTTTTGCTGAATCTGTGAAGACTGGGAATAGTTTCTCTTCTTCCTCTCCCTTCCCCCAACCCAGGCTGTACCGAACCCCTCTCTTTTGCCAGCGCCACTCTTTAAAACAGCACGCACTGAATTAAATCGCTAATTAGATGGAGGATGAAAAGAATATTCATGAATTGGACAAACCAGAAAACAAACACTATGAAATGCAAATTTATGTTAATTTTTCAATATACCTTGATGATTGCTTTGTCATTACAGGGCCATAAGGCAGAAGTCAACGATTAAGAGTTATTAGTGGAATAAACAGCTATGGAGAACGGCCTCTCTGAAGAACGGAACACTTACGGGCATCGTTTGACATCATCACAGATTTTCACCATTTCAGAAACCGTGACTAAACAGGATCAGACCTTGAGATGTCTTCTCACAGAAGGATCCCTCAGAAGGGATGACAAAGAATTACAAATATACTACTATAAAGGCCAGGAATGATGAAAATAAAATGCTCACAGGCAAACTTACATAAAACACTGCGTGAAACGGGGTAACCTCTGCTCACCAACTGCTCTTGTGTTTAATCTAAAACCTTTGGGAAGGGGCTCTGGTGTTTGAAATTCGCATCTGCTGCCCCAAAAATGATGCCGGGACCCTGGAGCAGGGCCTGAAGGTCCAACAAAACCGCAAGTGTTGCATTACCATCAGAACACCCATCCCGACAACCTCTAATAACAAGAGTACTTGGACGTTTTCTTCCAGGGGGACGTCGCGAGCTGCAGCAGGGCTGCAGGGGGGTGATCAGGGTTACAGTCCCGAGCGATGAGGGACACGGCCTGAACAGCTGAACCTGTGATAGCGGTGGGAGCACCACGAGTTCAGCTGGCACAGACGTACCTGAGAGGGGTCTCCTTCACACCGAGGCCTTCCTGGAGTGCCAGCAAACACTGCCAATGTTGAGGAAAAAAAATAATAGTTGCGGTCCTGCTGGCTTGCCCCATCCTCTCAGGGAGCAGCATATTTCATGATCACTTCTCCTACAACTCAGGCCTCCGCATGATACCGTAGGCCGATTATAAAACACTGCTATCAGTGGACGTCTTGTTTCCAGATGTCCTGAAAGCAGAGTCACAATTAAAGTGCTGCATACAACCACTTCTATGTCGAATTGTGGTAACTATTCACACATCTGGACTTTTTTCCCCCCCAAAGCCTTTTGTTTCTTCTTCGAATTATCATCAAAGGCGGAATACTGATAAAGATTTTTGCAAGAATGGTGAAAATTGAGGTGGAACTCGGGCTTGCCCAAAACCTCTTCACCAGCAACCTTGTTTGGGAAAAAAAAGATGATAAATAAATCAAAATGCACTAAGCAGTGTTTCCACATGGCAATCGCCTCCTTCATTGCGTCTGCACCTCATCAATCACGCCATTGTCTGCTTGAAAGGCGAGCCTTGTAAATGTCATCTCCACTCAAGCCCAAGGAGAGGCACATCAAAATGCAGCGAGGAGTTTTAATTGGATAGTGTAATTAAACTAAAAAACCCCAGCAGAATAGCTTTGACAGGATAGATGAAGACCCCTTTTAATAGGGCTACAAACCGTATTTGTTAAGAGGATGAGGCAATGCGCTCCTGATTGCGCTCCGGAGTACTTTTACGAAGAGGCTCTTCGATGGGGGTGGATGGAGTAAGTTGGAGCCCGGTTGGCGGGGCGGCGCCCGCAGCTCCACGGCCCCCCACGGCCC
>NW_020799122.1:901440-915415 GCF_003259725.1 Athene cunicularia | reverse complement strand
GCAGAGCACGTGGGTAATTGTTGCCTCTCAGCTCTGGCTCCACTGCAGGGCTCTGAGCAAACGTGCAACATCTCTATTTAAGCTCCCCAAGCAGCAGGAATCCATCCCTTCCCAACGCTTTCTGGATGTTTTCAGTCCTTTCACAACCCAATAATGAATTCATTAAATTAGTATTACCCAACGTGCATAATCTGGAGGAAGTGGATCCTGAATTAAAACATCAAATACCTTTAGCTTTAAATGAAAACTACATAAAAGCATTTCAGGCATCACTTTGGCTATCACTTACAGCCAGTATGAATACTGCTAGAAAAGCTATTTTCGTGCAGATGTGGAATTCAATGGGAAAGACTGACTCGTGTAGCAACATCAATCAAAACGTCGGCTCTGCTGGCAGCTCTCGACAGTAAGGCAGGTTCAAAGGTCACAGGATAAAGAAAAAGCCAAGCTCTGGTTCAGCTCTAATATCTCCTCGCTAGAAGTCTTGCAAAGGTACCTACCCCCCTTCTGTACTAGGCGGCTTTCATTAATCTTCTTGCCATCTTTTTTAACTAGTCATGCAGAACCGCTCGATAGCGAGACATATAATGGGGAGGCCCTGTGCCTATTACCAGGTTAACACTCTGTTAAGCCCCAGTGCAACAATGGAATAAGAATTTAAAGGAAATCTTAAGCTGCAGGGTGCAAAGCAGGCAATTAAATTACAACCCGAAGTTACCAGTGTACTCCGTGACCTACAGAACACCTTTGTTTAGACTACCTTAACATTAAGGATATTTTGACCTAGCAACTGAGATGTATCTGCTTTGTTAAAACAAACAAACAAAAAAGCAGAAGAAGAATCACAGAGAAGGTTTCTTCTGTGTTTTAAGTAAATTATCAAAGAAATCCCATTTCTGCAGCTCTGGGAAACACACATGAAGGAAGAGCCCCCCGCGTTTTGAAAGCTGCGGGTCTGCCCAAGCCATCAGCCTCGGCGGCGCTGAGAAGCCCACCCCGAGTCCTGCTCCCCCCAGTCCCGCTCCCCCCAGTCCCGCTCCCCACAAGGTCTGTTCCCCCCAGTCCCGCTCCCCCCCGCAGCAGGGACGGCCACGGCGCGCCTGGCGCAGCCACACTTGGTACAGAGGCAGCGGCCAGTGACACTGAAGTTTCTCCCCTGTCCAAGTAATGTAAGAGACATTACCAGAATCAGATTTCCTTTAAATTACACTATTGCAAAGGGACATAATTGTATTAAACATATTATGTTGCTTCCTTAAGACTTTATATTATGTACACTTAATTGAGATACAAAGCTCTTTTCAGCTATAAAAATGACAACTACTTTATTAAGGCTTAAATCTTATTTCTCAATGATAGGATGCTTCCTTTCAAGATTCAAAACATTCAGAATCTCTCGTGATAATCAGACCGAACCTGATTTAAAGAAGCCGTTTATACACAGTGTGTTCAGGTTCTAATGGCATCTGATCGAGCCAGCAGGGCCATTACCTCTTCCCTCTGTCTAAATTCAGGGAGTCTGATTTAATTTACGAATAAAAATTCAAATGCTGACCCAGGCCTTACTACAATGGCAAACAAAAATCATCAGCCATTTCTGCCTACAGTACCCACATTAATGGCAAATTAGATGCCAAAGCTTTCCATTTTCATTTTCTGTTTTCACCGACTGCAGCTCTAAGTTCTGTGATCTCAGAGCCCAGGAAAGCTTCGGTCCCATCCAGAACGACGCCGAGTCCGTAAATATTCACAACATGTCACCTCTGAAGCTCTCGAGTCCTTTAACACTCACACAAGTGCCACCAAAGCTTCATGGCACGAACCTGTCTTGTCAGAGCAAAGTAAGAGAAAATAAGCACGAGGCTCTCCACTATACTGACACACAACTTCTGGTTTTACATTTTTGCAAGCAAGCACCAGTAAAAACTCTGAAATCTCTTTAATCTGCAGAAAGCAAGAGCCAAGTGAATATTAAACTGTGTTAATCACCACGCTCAGGGGAACGGCGGTCGCAGAAACCTCCAGCTGCACTGATCACAGCGGCCAAGCTCCGCTCCCAACACCCCCTGCCCCTACTAAAAAGTAAGGTCACATCTGGAGGCTCCTGCAAAGGCTTCACCTCTCTTCAGAATCACAGGCAGCAGCCTGGCAAAGCCGCGCTCAACCTCACCGTAACCCCAAGCGCCGCGGCCTGGGGAAGGAGGCGGCTTAATAAAACAGACACGGTGTAAGTGTACCAGCACTGCTACATGTGCAGAGCTCTTCTGAGAGACGAGATGGAGCATGTTTGTGTTCCAAGACATAAAAACATGAAAACAAAATATATTGCAGAACTCAAAGACCTTATCTTTACTCAGCCTCTCTTTCTTTGCAATAATTCATTCAAGGAAGATCCGGGAATAATTTTTGATGTAAACTCTGCTACAAACATATATCACCATGCTGATAAAAATCACAGACAAAACTTGTGAAATACAGTGAGTTTCACTCCTTTATGCTACTAAAATAACTTTTTTTCCCTTTAAAATTCAAGAGATACTGATCTGCTGTTAAGACTTCCCCAAAATGTATCATTCTGAGGTGTCACACTAAAAGTCTCCTCTACTGGCCTAAAATAATGACTTCTGCAACATCGTTAGTGCCTCGGGAAGAGGTCAGCAGATTCCGGGAGGAACTGTTTTCTCCTCCTGGAACTATGCTGACACTTATTTAATAGGAAAAGTTTATGACAGCCACACAAAAATGAGTAAATAAACCCCCGCCGTATCACACAGGTTGTCTCTGTCACAACCCGCCAGCACCCTTTCCAAAGTGGCCACGATTCTTCATTGACCACACCGCCCTTCCGCCGCTGGGCTCCATCTGGGGTTGAAATTCTGTCCCTCATTTCTCCCTGGGTTGGGTTGGCAGGATTTGGGTACAAACACCATTGTGGTGTCCCTGGGGCCGAGGAGACCCATCCCCGCAGGACGCGGTTGTGGAGCTGTTTGGGGACAGCCGGGAGGTGTCGGACCATCACGCTGACGGGAGCGTGAGCCGGAAACCTCGGGATTCAAGGCTGGCTTGGCAGAGACAGCCCCATCCTGTGGGCACGGTTTTACCACCAGAAGCGTCTGCATTTGGAACGAAACGTGGCGGCAAACCCAGGGGTGTTAACGTCGTCTACAAGCGCAAAACTGCACCTTGAGCGACAAAGAAACCGTTCCACGTGCTGGACTGCCTGGTCGTTAGGGAAGTCTCTCCTTGGGCTCCTGCTTTCCCAAAGACCATGAGTCTTGTTGGAGAGACAGAAAAGGAAGACAATGACTGGACTAAGAACAGGGAAGTAGGAAGAGGTAATGAAGGGGAGAAGGATATAGTTCAGTAATTGCTGATAAAATCTGTGGCAGCCATAAATTTACTCTTCCAAGAGAATTCAACAGATCATTACCTCTGTAAATATGTATCACATAATTCTCCCTCTCTGTCACCTTGCAGATAAGTACTTAATACTTGGCATCCCTACCCCGCAAAATCACAAGTGGAATAAAATCTATCTGAGCTTTTGAACCACAGTTACTTCTTGACAGCAGATAGTTACGTTTTGGCACCGCCAGGAGACATTGCCCAATTCCCCCAGGGCCTGCCTTGTGCTTTTTAAAACAAATTGTCCAGATCGGGGCTCTCCTTACTCCACTGATACAACAAGCAAAAGCACCAGGCTTCTGCGGTTGCACTCCAAACCCAGCAAACTCCGACCCCTCGCTGACGACTGGCTGAACTGGGATGCCCAACACACCCTCCAGTGAGCTCCGCTGCTGCCCAGCACGGCCCCCCCGTCCCTGGAACCGAACTCTCCGAGCGCCACGTCGTAAGCCCAGTGACCCTGCGGCCCCGGCTGGCGCAAACTCAGACCGTGCTGATACTTACTGTGTGTCTGAAACCCTCAGCTGCACCCGAGAAATTGTTTAAAACCAGTCTGGATGTTAAGAGGTTCAAAAAAATTGTGATTCTGATGAAACATGTATTTGATGACCGTGCTGTGGGGCTAAGCCAGCGTTCGCTTGGTGTGACACCGTTAGCAGCTACTGATAGTGGGCAAGAAACACCCTTAATGATGCCATTAGCTCTAAGCAGCATTAGGACACTCATAAAACGTGTATCTGTTTATGTTGTGTTCTCTGTAACGGAATCGAGTCAGATTAAAAACATCCTATAATGAATAAAATACACCTATAGAAAGAAAAGGACACGGTAGCAATAATTCTTTGGACATCTAGCACATACAGGGAGGGAGAGAAGAGGGAACATAAATAAAAAGGACTACTCACTTGGGCTTTTTTCTTCCGCAAGGTCACAGGCACAGAGGAGTTCAGAATCGATTGAAATGGGTTTCTGCTTAATCCAAAACTTAGTGCTGGCCTTCTGATTAGTAACAGGGTCTATCTCTACCTTGTCTCCAGAAATACCTGAGATGAGAAAGAATAGAGAGCCACAATAGTGATCAGTTTAAGCGATTTCATATCAGCCGTTTGACACACTTTATAAATCTTAAATGGGATGAAAGTCTATTGCCCTTTTGGGCTTTCTGAAAGCACGGGAGCTTTTGAAACCAACAGCAAACGGTTATCAAACTGCATTGATAATCTGCATCTTATAAGCACACCAACAAGGAAGAAATACCACAGAAAAAATTCTTCGCCACACATACAGAGCTCCTCTGGAAGCAGCAGCTACATGAGCTGCAAGATTTATACAAAGATACTGCGACTTTTTCAATCACCACTCTGACATGGACTAGACACTACCAGGCCTGGTCCCTGCTCCGTCCCCTGCCCGGGGGAGGCGACACCCACTCGGCTACAGGAACGCTCTTTGTGCCGCCCAGACACCCAGAAACGAAGACATCCGGGCCCAGAGGTCCTGTGTGGTCTTACACCTCCGGCACGTTGAAGCCAGCCCTAACTAGGCCGCTCTGAAAGCAAGCTGAGCTCGGGCCGGGCCCCGCTTCCCCTCACGGGCTGCCCCGGCCCCGGTGTCCCGCGGCAGAGCCTCCGGGAAAGTTCCTCCATCTTTCCTCCATCGTCCCCACACGCTGCCCCGAGGCCGTGCAGGAGCAGGTGGGCCGGAGGGACGCCGCCGGGCAGGCCGAGGGCTAACGGGACTCTGCCGGGCAGGCCGAGGGCTAACGGCGCTGGCACCGGCGGGACACTCACGGTCACAGCGGCTCGATCGGGGCCCGGCGAGGCAGGGACTCTGCTACGCCGCGCTGGCGAACAGCAGCTCATTGTTCAGCGGCTGTTGACAGGACTGAGCTCACTTCCCAGTGTGCTTTGTACACCGGGAGGTGCGGAGCCTCAAAAATAATTACACTGCTTCAGTCCTGAGTTATCGGTGAAGCTCACGAGAAGGCGGCAAAAGCAAGTGATGCAGGAGAAAGGTATTTAAACATCCTTTAACCCTCGCATCTCTGGAAAAACAGCAGGGGTGACCTCTTCCCTCTTGAGGGTCTTGGCTGTGATACTTTCGAATCCATCACGCTTCACACTCATGTGAAGAAAACCTAAAGCACCTGACGATAAAACTTTTAAGAGATGTGACAGAATAAAAGCAATGTGCCACACACCCCCCAGCTCTCCCAAGCCCTCCAAAACTAACTCGCTATTTCTTAAAAGTCTGGTTGTAGCTGCAGAATTTGCAAAGCCGCGTTTGTTTGTGCTTTATTCACCTCTGAAATCAAAGCGCAGAGGCAGGAGGGGCAGAGGCGTCGGGCAGGCCGGTGCTGCAGCCCCCGCTTCACTCCAACCCTGGCCCCCACGGCAGGTCACCCCGGTGCCACCAGCCCCCTCCCCTGACCGTGGACCCCAAAGACCCCGAAGACCGGGCTTTGTCATCAGACACACGTCACCGCAGAGAGATCACACTTCGGTTAAGCATCGTATCGGGAGTCCAGCTAACGCGAGCACTGCTAGAACTGGGTAATGCGAGCAGGCTGATGCTGCATCCGGAGCCCATTTTGGTTCGTAATACGATTTCGGACAGATTATTTAAAATCAGCGTTGTTATTTCACTGTAATGGTTAATTATTCAAAATGACATTTTCTGTAGTTTAAGGAAAACATGCAAAGTTGATGGTACAAGTTCTTATATTTTCACTGAAAAAGTCAAGCCAAGTTCTAAAAATAAAGGTACAAATTCTTTGTGTGCGAGGGTTGTTCCCCAACCCTTCCCTCTAAAAGCATCACCCCCCCAAATATAATTTTAAAAATGTTCACTGTATGGTCCTGCAACTTCAGAATTCACAGTCAGTCAATATTGTTAATGCACCTTGTTAATTTGATAGGATTTGTCAGGTAACTCCACTGGAAAATTATATAAAACTGTTCCAGATGAACAGATGATAGTGACATGAATTAAAGTGATAGAACAATAGTGGAATATAAACCAGAAATGACACCCAAAGTGGCTGTTGATTTATTGCCATCCTGAGTTTGGTTCTGGGCTTCCATGTATATTAGTGCTACAAATCTGGGTCCATTTAGCAGAGAGATGCTCATACATACATCACCAGCTCCTGCTCCAAGCCAAGGTCACTCCCCATTGCATCAATCTTTTCAGCAGAGGCTACTTCACCAAGCATGGATTTTGTAACCATCTCAGATGTAACAGACTTCCTCCTCTTTCATCTTTTTTTTATCATGTAAAATACACTTTAACTTCTATTATTTTTATCTGCAAATTGTTGCTGTATACTTCATCCATTATTTCTGTATCTCGACATCGCTGGCTTGAGCTCACACACATCCAAAGAGCACATTGACAAAGAATGTTGTCTTTTTGTGTTATTGTTCTCACAATCTGTATGTGTTGAAACCTAAAATCAAAACAGTATTATGTATGTGGCTTCTGCAGTCTCTGTATTGCAGCACAAATTAGTCATACTCAAAAAACAAGTAAAAATGCTTCTTCTACTATTTTTTTTTAATTCATTCATTTTATCAAAAGAAATGCCATGGATGTATCAGTCCAGTAACACCGTTCTGTTCTTGCTTCCTTTGTTGGGGTCTGCAACTGACCCCCCCCTTTTCCGAAACACTTGCCAGCAGTAATTTTCCAAGACAATATGTTTCTTTTGGTTTCGCTAATGTGATACACAAGCAAATGTGTCTTATTCCTTCACAGCGGGATAGAACCTTTGTAGGAATGTTGAGCGTCCTGTCTGTGCACTACACTGTAAAGCCGGAACGTAAACCCCCAGACCTTAAACTGCCGCAGGTAAAGCTTTCCGCTGCAATAAAGCCATCACTCTCACGGTGGCCATCGCCCCCACGGCCGCTTTCTACGACAGAAGCACTACGGTGCGATGCACGAAGACTGAGCTTACTCCCAACAGTTTCGGTAAGCCTTGCCTCAGATTCAAGGACCGTGCCCCGAAACAGCTGAAACGTTTCAGAAAGCACCAGGTACAGGAAGAGCAGCGCACAAACACAGCTCACACCACTGCTGCCTGCTCCACGCAACGGAAACCAACTCCGGACCCGACCCTGCTCCAAGTGGGCGACCCTGAGTGTGGGAGCGAGGGGCAGGGCTGGAGAGGAGCCTCACTGGGCCTTTCCTCCACCGGCCCTGGGCCCTGCCACACACAAAGGGGTGTTCACACCCCCCGCGTGAACCCTGGGAAACCGCGACTCCCCCCGAACCAGGCGGACACTGTCAGTGCAGCACCGCTCCGTATCTCAGCTGGCCTGGCTGCCCAAGCGCTGCCGCACCGCGGCCGACAGCACCCCCGCGGTCAGTAAGGAGCCACGGGATGGATTTGGGCTCTCAGCCTCCTCTCGAAAACCCCTCGCTTTGCTCTGGCAGCTACATAAAACTGACGACGTACAAACGCTACAGAGAACGGTCTTTGCAACTGGCCATCACTGAACTGACAGCGAATGGCTCCCGACCACGGCTACTGATGAGAGATGAAAAAAACCCCAGAGACAGTTTTTTACATTTCAGATTGTATGGAGCAGTCTGCCGCTCGCAGAAGATGAACGCGTTAATGCTCAGCAGCCCTAATCCAAACAGCACCTCAATGCTTATTTCACCAGCATTGCTCTTTTAATATCTTTAAAAAATTCAGGAGAAACCGCAGCGACATACGCTTATTTTTACTTTCTGTAAAGGTTCTGGTGCTGTACGTTTACCCAAACTGCGAATACCTCACCGGAGTTTTATTTCTAAAAAAATAATTCAATTATAAAAATCACATTGTCAGTGTACTGCCATCAAAAATATATACAAGTTCACAGACTGTTATAAAAGGGAAATTTTATAGTCCTTACACTACCGGACAGGGTCAGCTCTTTCACTGCTACACAAGTTGAGCCATTTGTTTCATTTAACAGCTATTCTCCCTTAACCATTTATCTTTAGTGATCTGTCATGACCTTTTCAAGCTCTCATTTCTGACACTTTCCAGATACAGTGAGTCAAACTTCACTGGAAGCAAACTATCACACCCAGATAGTTTGCTCAAAAGCAGAAAACAAGCCCAGTGCTGTCCTGCTTCAGCACCAGCATATAAATCCTTCCTTAACAAGACAGTTCAAAATAAACTAAGAAAGCGCCTTCTGTAAAAATTTTAGAGATGTATTTCTATACGTGCTTAAGGAGGGAAGAGTGGAGAGGCTGCAGTGACAATAATACAGGAACTCGTATACTTTAAATTTAACAATTCTACTGAATTCTACAGAATAAATGTATTTTGTAAACATTACGGCACTTAATATTTTACTGCCGAATCATTTCTTTATGGAAGGTATTTGCAGAAATGTCACAGGTCACCTACCAATGCATCGTTAATCAAATTTTCACAATTTAAACACAAAGATAAAAAGCCATTCAATCATTTTAAAACAGTAATGGGGCTTTTATAATTCAAGATTCTGTCATCCCTTGGCCTTCAGGTTTTCAAAAGCATTCAGAAAGCTAATAAGGACAATATAAAACCTTTAGAGAATGCTCGTTTTGTTTTGTTCCACCTCAAATTTCTACTTGGTCGTTAAAATCTTTCAGTCTCAGAAAAGGAAAACCTAATCATTCCTAATTTTGCATAGCCTCATTTAAAAATAACAAAAGAGTTGGCAAGAAGCTTTCCATTAGGAAGCCTAGATTAAAAAAAAAAGAGATGAGGTCACTAAATAATGGCCTTCTTTCAGAAGAAACATGTGCTAGCTGATTGTGGATAATAAAAATACTGAAATATTTTCAACTCCAAGCAATTTTTTTTAACCGCTGAAATGCTAGCAACGCTTTCAAGTGTCGTGCTCCACGATAAAACGGACCAACGTGATACCGACTGCTTTAAAAACGCCTGAGATGGACAGTCGGCTGCCGGAGATGGCCGAAGGTTCGAACCGTTCCATTTTCCGACGCGTTACGGTACGGATTGATTTACCTAACTGAACATCAGTGGTGAATCGAAGCCTATGGATCATGCTGACTTTGAAGGACTTGTAATGGTGGCTACTGAGCATGTCCTGAACGGTGGCTATATCGATCTGAGGGTCCTCCTCCGAGACCTCTTCTCCTCTTGAACCTGCAAAACAAGCCAACAATAATGAACGAGAGGTTTAAAACACAGCCTGTGATTCAGCGAGCACTAAGCAGGCGGCGTTGGGCGGAAGGACAAAACGCTCAACTCCACGTCTCTGGGAGAAGGAGACTCTCTGCCCAAGGCCAAACCCCGACTTCACGAAGGACGTTACGACAGGCACTGGTGTCCCACACCAAGAGCAGCGCAACGTCCCCGGGGGCTGCGCTGGGGGGCCCCCAGGAGCCCACAGCCTGTCACCCCCCGGGAAGGGCCCGGCCAGGGCAGCGCTTTGCGCCCTGATCTCAGCCCCGCGCTTTATTTACTGATTAGTATTCTCATTACTACTGCAGGTACTGGCTTTATAAAAGGTAACATCTCATTAAGCCAAAATGCCAATTACTGAAAAAATATAACGCACTTTAAAGATTTTTTTACATTTTATGACGTTGGATTAACACCAATTTAAACATTACTATAATGCGATATATAATTTTGCGCAGAGTAATTTCTATGCCAGCTGCTAATAAAGCATCTCAGCTCTAAATGATCGTTCAGATGCTGTTAGATAAAGTGGTATAAATATGTTTGAAAACTGATTTAGCTTCCTACAGAAGATACTGAAGAATGACACGTTTTGTTTAATACCCCAGCTAATGTAGTCCTAAAAGCTGAATCAACTGCCAGTTCAGAGTACTAAATTTGCTGCAGGAGATTAATGAAAACTTTATATTTTGTTGAAATTTTAATAATGGGAAGATGAGATGATGGAATTTTAGTACAGGTCTTAAAAGATCCAGCAACGCAGGCTAAGAACTTGTCGGATCTCTCCGTATTCATTTTGTTGGAGACTTGCCCAGCCGGAGCAGGCTCAGCGCTCCCGCTTCCCGCACCCACCTCCCCGGGGGACACGCGCTCCCGTCCCGCTCGGGGACCTCAGCTCGCAGGGAGGCTGCGACGAGTTTCCACGTTTGGGCCCCGACGACGAGGGGACGGTTTGCCGGGAAAGGCAAAACCCTGGCGCTCGCCTCAGACACACGGTGCTGACGCAGAAGCAGGCTCCCTTTTAACAGGGTAGTTCAGGGTTGCAGAGGGACAGGCCGCCGGCTTCGGCAGGGGACACTGTCAGGGTGGTGGCCGTACGCAGGACAGACGGGGGCGGGAGAGAAGAAAAACCCCACCTGAGCACGGAGTGTTTTCCTGCCGGCTGAAAGCCTTCCCTTTTTAATCTGTTAATTCCGTAACAAATGTCACCGATTATTATAAATATCTCTCGTGTCTGTATCAAAGGAAGGTCAGCGTTTGCTGTTAAATGAGTCAAAATACACGTTGAGAGCATAAAGCGGGAGATTCGCGTTTCCCAGACGTCAGCCACGTAAGCGCCCCCCTGCCCTCAGGAGAGCGGGCGAGGGCGATGCCCACCCCTCCCTGCTCCCGGCACCACCAGGGACCGTTCCTCGGGGAAGGGGGACGGCGAAGGGTTAAGCTGCAAATTGGGCTGCGCCATTCGACTTGAAAGAATTCCAAAAATCAAATGAAACAGTCTACATGTGAATTTATGCAGAGCCATCTTAACATTGCAGCCACTCCATGCTCCAGAATGACAAGATAAATTGTAATGGCTCCTTCAGAGACATTACAATGTATTTTGTCAAAGACCCCTGTGTTAATGTCTCTATACTACGGATTATCATAATGTATCATGTCAAACCCTCATGCTGCAGTACTTCAAAGATACACTGAGATATGTCAAACTTTTTGGTGCACTTAAAAGCGTCTTGAAACACCGTGGCACGGCGGTGATTGGAAGACGGGCGGGAGGACGGCGACGGCACCGCTGCCCCGCAGCCGAGAGCGAACTGGGACCCTCCTGCCCTGACGGAAACCAGGGCGGTGCCCGTTGGGCCCCGGGAGTGGCCGGGCCCGTCCCCGCAGCACGTGGCCACAGGCCGTGCCGGGACACGGGCCGCGGTGCAGCCTTGTAGCCCGTCCCACTGCTCCCTGTCGAGCACAAGGACCATCGACCGCCGGCTCCACCGCTCAGCCCAACGTGTTGTGGCTCTGCTGTGTAAGGCCGCAGGATCCAGGCCTTGGTGACGACTTTACCAGTGAGGAGGAGATAAGGATCGGTAGGAGGGGAGTATCCTGCCCCAGAAGGCACCAGAGGCTGGATGGTTGCCCAAGAAGCAAGAAGTCAGCAAAAATCTGTGGAAACGGGGGGAGAAGTAAACATGGTGGTGGGAGATCGCAACCACCGACTCAATTCAAGACCAAAAAAACTTGCCCCCCCCCACACCTGCAAGGAGCACATGTGGTAATTTACCCAGCAAACGTGACTAACCAAGAGCAAGTGGAACGGTAATTACAGACCGAGGAGTGTAAACTCCAGACAGATTTTTACCGATCATGTAATGGGATAAATAGGCCGTAGCTCCTCGTGCAGCGGGCTAGCTTTTTGATTACCGCCTAGCACCCATCCCCGCACGGCCACGGACTAACCAGCTCCCTTGGCTCTGGGTGCGAGGTCGGCTTTCGCAGGCGGGCAGCGAGCGCCGTCTGTGACAGGGGTGTGCTGCTCCCTGCCTGCTCCCCACGCGCGGGTGACGGGGCCCCCACCTCTGGGCGGCGGGCAGCACCCGCGCAGCAGGGCTCCGAGCGCCGCCGTGTCTGCCAACAAGTGTTAGCACCAGCAAACTGAATCCGCAGTGATAACGAATTCAGAAACACAAAGAACAGCAACATACTACCCTCGTCCCCACATCCCCTGAAAAATGTTCTTAAAATCCCTCACGCAGCTCGCCCGGTGCTCTGCGGGTGCCGCTGCCTTGGCGCTCCCCCTCTGGCCTCCAACCGCCCCGAATCACCGGTGACGCGGGGACACCGTGGGTCGGCTTTACACGGCTGTTATGGAGCTGAGTCTTCTTGGATTTCACACTCCCAAATTAAAAGTATTAGAAAGAAAATTAGCAGCCTGCCAGATCATATCCAGGGAAAAAAAAAAAAAAACAACCAACCTGTCACTGTTACTAAAATTGTGAGCACCTTGTCAGTGCCTGAGCTGCAGGAGCAGTGCTGCGGCAGCCGGAGCAGCTGAACGGTGGGATTTTGCTCTGGAAGCCTTTCAGATCCTCTGCGGATCGGTAACCTCTGCCGACTTTGTTTTATGAAGCTTTGTGAATGGATTCAGGTTTACAGAATTTCTACAGTTGCTGCTCTTGGGAGAGCAGCCAGGAACTCCACCATCAAAACAGATCATCTGTCTAAAGATGGCAAGACACGGGGACCCCTGAGGGTGCATTGGATAATAGCAGTAATATCAGTAACAACAGAGAGAAATGCCCTGCAGGGAAAAACCTGACTGCAGAACTTGGCATATTGCTCTTACCCCGCAGCTCAGCGAGGATGTCTGCGAGACTGCCGGCGTTCAGCAGCGGAGGGAAGAGCCATCTCCACCAGCTGATTGGGGGAAAAATCATAAAAATATTTTCCACATGCAAGCAGCTGTGAATAAACCTGTCAAATATTTACAGGCCTGTCAGGGTATTTGTAATGGAGATCACAGTGTGGCTTTTGAATGTAAAAGCTTCTGCTTGGGAAGACAATCAAGTAAAGTGGATGCTCCAGGTCTATTATTTAGCCCAAGAGCCGACCCAGCAATATGGCTCTGCTGGCAGAGACACCTCGTCCCGGGAGGAGCAGATCCCTCTTCCAGAAACAAACTCCTTCGCATAACGACACAGAGCCGCAACGCAACGACATGAAAGGGCCTCTGTGTTTTTTCCTTACGTCTACCTAATTAAGATTTACTTTGTGAAAGAAAAAGTGAAAAAATCTGGAGTCAGGTGTGGGATAAACAAGGCACAAGATAAGAACCTGCATGAAGTGCAAAGCACAGCCACGAGGGAGGCGTTTCCCTTAGCCTGGGACAGGGGTTTAATTACTGAAGACACTGGGTAGGAAAATCCATGAGCAGAGCAGGAAAAGAACAGCCGAGAGGAATCACAGAATGATCTGGGTTGGAAAAGACCCTGAAGCTCCTCCAGTCCAACCAGTTACCCAACACTGACCGTTCCCAACTCCCCCAGACCCCTCAGCGCTCGCTCAGCCCGACTCTTCAACCCCTCCAGGGATCCCGGGGACTCCCCCCTGCCCCGGACAGCCCATTCCAACGCCTGAAAGCTCGCACTTCCACCCTGCCATCCCTGGGCCAGGGACGGAGCGATGTGTGGCACAGCTAAACGGGGAATCTCTTGATTTTCCGGCACCCTGGCAGTGCCCCACCGGGTGCCAGATCTCCCACCCAGCCCCGGAGCCCGGCCGCGGGGACAGACAGGGCTGGTGCTCACCACGACGTGGGGCACAGGCCGGCGGCCGCGGCTTCGGCCCCACTGGGAAACTCCAGAGCAACCTCCCGCC
>NW_020799122.1:897707-900069 GCF_003259725.1 Athene cunicularia | reverse complement strand
CCGCCTGTCCAACCGCCTGTCCTCGGGCACGGGCGCCCCGCGGCGCCGGGACGGTGCCAACACCATGCCCCTGCCCGCTGCGCACCCAGCGCGGCGCCGGGACCGTGGGCGCGGCGGAGAGGGCGGGCAGCCTCTACGTGTGCCTGCTGGCTCCATCCCCGACAGGCCCGCGGTGACGTTCTCTCAGAAATGATTCTAAATGCGACAACCGAAGGCAGCGTGTGAGAAGGCGGGCGCGGGACGGGGCAGATCCCACACGGACGCGTGCCCGTCCCAGGCACCTACGTGTCCTGTCGTCTTCGCTCGCCCGTCTCGGTCCCCGGCAGAGGAAGCGCTCCCAGGCAGCCACCTGCTCTCCACCTCTGCTCAGGTCGCTTGTGCAGCAAACCCGTACAAAACATTAAACCACAGCCGCCTCCTCCTGAAAAACACGGCGAGGTGTTTTCTGCCCGGAGAAGCTGAATAAAAAGCAAAAGCAGTACCATGGGTACATCCACCCTGTAAGACACGCTACTGAGTGAAGCATCCGGCGCTTTAGCAGTCACGGTCAGGCACTAGTTTGCAATCTCTGGAGGTGATGGTCACCCAGAAAACAGACACGCTTCCCAGGCTGGAAACAACAGCTGAAGATCTTTACTCTGCTGTTGGTTGGTTTTGCTTTGTTTTGTTTCTTTTTTTTTTTTTTTTTTTTTTTTTTTTTTTTTTTTTTTCATCCAGGTTCAGTACAGAGAGAATATTTTTGTTCAAGTCCTTGAACTACTGTGAATCCTATTCCTCACCCAGTCCAACCTCCTCCTAGAAAATACTGATGTTCAGATGCGACAGTAATGAAACAACAGGCACCAGTAGCACAAGTCTGAAAATAAGGACGGAGCTCAACCAGGGAGCCGTATCCAAAAGGGACTCGTGTACGCTCTAGAGGACGTACAGAAATGACACATTAGTAATGTCAGAATATTGAAATGCTGTATGGAGCCTACTCAAGAGCAAGTGAACTTGTATTTCCTCGATAAAACAACAAAATATAAAGTTAACTGCATTGCAAAGATGTCCCTTATTACTTTAATGTACTAGTATATTGCTTAATGAAAGTTCTTAATTGTAATACAATTAATTACATACACAGAGTCCCCAATTACATTTTCCAATAAGCCATTGGCTTTGGTGCAGGTCTAAAGGCACTAAACCAATTTTAATATATTAAGACCAATTTCCCTTGAATACTAATTACTATCTAATGATAAAATGAGAAAGAGGAACTTTCCAGAAGTAAGATGGTAAGAATAAAACTAAATTAGCCATGAACAGTTTGCTCCTACACATAAAAGCATTTCACATTACAAAGTGCAGGCTTTTAGTTTAAAGATAAATCTTTGTGCGTGTTAAAAAGTTCTGCACGCTGGAAACAGTTTATTAGTTTGAATGCTATTAGTAAATGTTGGATAGATAGGGGTTTCCTCCATACATATTTCTTAATAATGGAAAGTTTTCGGTTTCACTTGATACCCTGAAATACAAACTTTCTATTTGCCCAAAGGAAACGGGCAGTTATTTTACCACCACATGTTTGGCATCAGACACAGAAATATATTTATAAATGAAAATGAGATTTTTGAGGAGCGCATTTACAAATAATAGCTGTTATAACAGAGTTTTTCCTGACCGGCATATCTAAGCTGAAAGTATCTCAAATAAAAACGAAATGCACAAAATGAATATTTCATTCTGTTAGGATCCTCACGCTATTATTTTATTAATAGTGTAAAACTGTCAATATTTCTATCCTAATGCCATGCCAAAAGACAGCCCCTTAAGCACGACAAAATCCAATTTCTTGTTGTTATTGGGGGAACCAGGCTATGTACAACGCATGAATTATGACTGATCTAATATACTGTATTGTCCTTGAACATCTACGCGTGCAGGGAGCTAACTGCATGGGTGGTTCACATACATCCCCGAGCGGGGACAATGGCAGATCACTTTAAATTCACCCACATTTTGGGGGAGAAACTATAAGCAGAAGATTTGTCCTGCATTCCTTAGTTGAGTTTGGTATCAGTTCAGAAAACCTTCAGTAACAGCACAGCGGAAAAGAGACAGAATCCGTGGGAGCATTTATTACTTTGCCTAGATTACTGTCAGCCTTGAACAAACTGAAGCAGTGACCTGCTCTTGAACTCCCCAGAGTCCAAGTGCCTGTTCCACCTTCGCTCTTCCCCATTCCAGGCGCTCCAGCCCGCGCCCTCAGCCCGGCTCCTCCACGTGCTCAGCGCGGAGGAGAGCTCAGGAGTTAAGGGCAGGACCGAGGGGAGAGCCCCGGGATCCCCCCCGCGCCTCCCGGGATCCCCCCCGCGCCCCC
>NW_020799122.1:878858-897657 GCF_003259725.1 Athene cunicularia | reverse complement strand
GATCCCCCCCGCGCCCCCACCCGCAGAGGAACTTGCCTTTGCGTCCTGGAGGGAGGAGGAGCCGTCGCTGCACCAGGACTTCAGGGAAAGGGCAAAGTGTTCCCTCAACACCACCACTGACATTTATTTTGAGGCCAAGGCCTCTGAGGCTCTCCTGGAGCATTTGCTACTGATGCAGAGCAGACCAAATGCCTCCTGCTAAACCACTTACAACAGATTTACTACTGAAGTAATGGTGCAGCCTGAACCTGGTCCCTCGTGACAGCTAAGAGCATCAGTAGATAGAGCTACAGCCCACAGCGTGATTCCTCCACAGAGGACGAGTATACGTTAAAAATGCAGCACATACCGGACACTTTTAATTGTTGAGCCTGGATTAAAAATACATTACTTTTAATCAAAACCTATGAAAGTATGACCAGCCCGCATCTTTTTGTAGATTAATAATCGATACAAAAATAATATCCAGGATGCATACGCTGGGGAATTCTGGCTTGTGGAAGAGCACAGCTTGATTATCGAGGTTAAAATTGCTCCGTTTCCTCACACCCAGCACCCCGGCTGCCTTCTGCCTCATCCTTTCCTACGGTTTCTTAGAACCAGTTTTTAGAACTGAACGAGGAGCATCAAGACTATTCTGGGAGCAAGTCCCGCTCTGGGGAGAGGGCAGCCCAGACAGAGTGCTCCGTCTCAGCTCCAGCACTGACGTGCCCACCAGAGAGCCCGTGGCTGCTGCGTCTCACCCGGGAGCAGAGCCTACCCCTGGCCACTGGAACGAGGAGGTACGTCGGGGACACTCTGCTCTCTTCTAGGATAAAACAGGGAATGCCAAATGGAAAGGGCTAATCTTTGTAAAGAAAGAAAAACCTCTTCTACTGCTAGCAACAGGCTCTTACTATGACTGTTCACAGCAAACCCTCTGAGCGTGGTCTTGGCTGAGAGCGTGAATGCTACTGGTTTCCTCACCGGTACGTTCAACATTTTTACAGCTGAATTAAAATGGAATGACAAAACCCCCAAAACTGAGAGCATGGCTGTTGGAATGGACCAAAATGCTATGGAGCACAAACACAAACCAATGTTCAACGATTTTTTTTTTTTTTTAAAGTTTCATATAATTCCTTGCAAAGAAAGAAATCAAGAAATAATATTAGGACCATTAAACCAGTAACAGAATAAAAATATTTGAGTCTGGCATTTTAAAATTCAGCAAACCGCTCTAGTTATATCTGTCTGCATGGTAAATTTCTGTAAATTCTATTAGAAAAAAAATCAGTGCCTCTTAACAGCGTATTGACATGGCAAAATATACTGCAGACCAATTGCTTTATTCACTGAGCAATGCCTGCAACAGAAAAAGTTTCGTATTTCCAGTGTTTTTCAGGGTTGGTCATAACTTTACAGGGCAGAGTTTAATAGAGAAATATTAATCGTGAAGTGATAAACAGGATGCAGACTATTTACCAGAAGGTATGAAATCCATCATTTCCCTCTGGAATATTGTTTTGGCACAACTGAGGAGTGCCTCGGGGAAGAGTCTCGTCAAAACTTACTTGCCCAGACAGTACAGCTTGTATTCCAAAATACATAACTTATGTGAGTTTAAGCAGTTTACAAGAGCAAAAGTGAAAAGGGGAAACATACTGTTCTCCCGGACAAGGCAGAATTCCAAAGTGCTCTGGCTCTCCAAGGTACAGTCTAAATCTACTGGGACATTAGGTTCACTCTGCTTCTCCAGCCGATACTGAGGACCTGAAACATAAAGTAACTTGTAAAATCATCTGTTTTCTAACAAAGTGATGGCTTATCACGTTCAACTAACATGAGATTGCTCGTAGCCTAGCAGCGAGGCAGGTAGACGTTTCTGTTTCAAAGCTCTTTGCCAAAGGGAAGGGCCCTGTCGCAGAAAGGTGGAGGACGCTGAGTGAGGCAACAACATCCTCCAGTCACCTTCAGCCATCTCACAGTGTGGCCTGACCACCCCCGGCCGTCCGGCGGTGCCGTGTTATCCCTACACCCGGTGAGCCTGTGTCGAACACCCTGCCCCTGCCGCAAGGCCGGGCGTTGCCCAAGAAACCCCTGCCAGACCTCGGCGCGTGCCTGCGTTGCGTTCTTTGGGCACCCTTCCTGACGTGAAAACGCACAACGTGTTCGCTCCCCGCCGCTCTGCACCCTCGGTGGCTCTTTACGGACTGAAGACCAGCACTGGGCCCGTCACCCTGGGTGCTGTTTGCCGGGGACGGGGCCCGGCCCACGCTCACACCCTCCCCGGGTGTGCAAAGCCACGCGAAGCCCGGCTGCCGCAGCCTTGGTGTCTGCACAGAGCGCTGAGAAATCCCGGGGAAGGAACGCAGCCCTTCTTTTACGAATTGTGTCTTGCCCCATGACACCCAGCTGGGCTATTTCTGCCTCTGCCCAGGGGCATCACCCGGGGCCGGGCTGCTGAAGCACGGGGTGAGCAGCTCCCCACACAGCAGCAGCGGTGGGCACTGCCCGCCGGGCTGACTGGTGGGCTCCGGCATCACCCAGCAGCTCAACGGCTCCACGGAGCAGAAAGGGACACCGAGAAATGGATTTTATCTTTTTCCAGGGATCCGTACACTGTCAACATTGGACTGCATCAAATATCAGCATGCACAGATGCTGTTGCTTCAAATGAATTATTTTTATATACACTGCACTTAGATATTCAAGATTCAGGTGCCAACTTCCTTCTTCTCAAAGGAAAGATGACACTACCAAAAAAAACCCGTTTTCCAACTACAGAAAATGTATTAAAAAATTGTTGTTACAAAAATTAGGCCATTAAAAAAAAATTAGATGAATGGATCCTTAATCTTTATTCCTTTGCTGAAGAAGAAGAACACACTAAACACAATTCCAGGTGTGGCGCCATCAGCCAGCTCCGGGCCCGCTGTCTGGAGAGCGGGTGGGAGAGGACCCGGCGGGGCGAGGGGGTGGCTCGGGTAAGCCAAACTCCACCGGGGACCCCGGGCCGAGGAAAAGGAAAAGCCACTTCCAACGGCGGGAGCTGGTGGAGACGGACGCGGTCCCATCCTCGCTGCACCCCCGAGCAGTGCAGGGTGACCTCTCCTCCCACCCGCACCCGAGAGATCAAGTGCACACCGAGTTCTGAGCTGCGTAATTTCTGTACAGTTTAGTTAAATAACGCTAAACAGGTGCTGAAAAAATTTAAGTGATGTAAAGCGCCTTTAACCAGGTTGTAACGTAACAAAAGAACTAGACCTGAAATAACGAAATCTATTCCCTCTTTATCAGTACTTAAAATACTTCTGAATGTTTCCTGACTTTGAATTATGATAGTATGTGCTGAAATATTTAAAACACATAAAAAAATTAAGTATTTTAGCCTCAGATGGCATGCCTAAGAAATGGAATTTGTTAGCCAATTAATTTTAAATTTGCTACAGCAGAATTTCAATTACGGCTTCTCATTTTGTCTCCCCAGAAGCCACGTGAAGCTCTCGCCGCACGGCCCAAGCGCCTTCTGCTCCTGAAGTGGAACGTTATTTCTCTGTGAAATGGAGCTCCCCTACTCCCGGCGACTCAGGGCGGACACAGAGCCGGGCTCTTGGCAGCCCAGCGGAGGCGAGCAGGGCTGCTCCCTCCCCTCCTCCGTCAGGAACCGCACGCGGGGCTGCTCGGGGCGTTTGCAGAACCAACCACGCTCCCGACAGCGGGGAGCTCTCCTGTCGGCACAGACACCAGGGAGGCAAATACACACAGCACCACCGTTTCCCAGCTACTGGCAATGTGACTGAAAATTAAAAATAAACACACACAGGCCTGGCTTGTTAGGCAGAAGCAAAATACACTGAATCGAAACAAATATCCAATCAATCTGTATCTAAAGCCTGGTGCAGGTTTAGAACCAGTAACAGCAAAACCTGATGCTCGGTCCGTTTGTCGGAAGCACCTGCCAGAGGTTCCAAAGCGCCGCCCCATGAGCGACACCCAGCAAGCACTGAGCCAGCAGAGCCACCAGCTCCCACCCGAACATCCGTGCCCTTGGTACCCAGCACCAATCCCCGCCTGCCCCAGCCCCAGCCGGAGCCTCCGCTTCCACCCCTCCCCAGGCCGGGACCTGCTGACGCCCCCCGCTGCATCCCAGCTCCCTGCTGCTTCCCATGCCTGCCCCAAAAACATTTAAAATCAGAGCAAAGACGTGAAACGAGCCCTTCCCAGAACCCGTAACGGCTGGGCGGGCCTCGGAGCGCGGTGCCACGGCCCCGCCAGCCTCCCCGGGACCTCCCCGGGCGTCCTCGTGAGAACAGGCCTGTCGGAGCCGAGTGGACCCGTCCCGTGAAACACTCCGAAGTGTCACACCTTCACCCATCCCGCTGCACCGTCTCTGTTTACACCGTTCTCTCTCACTCGCTCAGCACGGCACAGGAGCTGCTGCGCGGCTCCAGCTGGGACCCGGGTGCTGCGCCCTGCTCCGCCGCGGCTCCTGGGACGGGGCAAGGAGGGACATCGACCCCACCACAGCCTCCCGCTCCGAGGGACACGCGCACGTGATGACCGGGGGACAAGGTTAAAAGCGGGATCTGGGCAGTGATTAACCATCCCTCGGCGTGGATCCGATCCCACCAGCTGGATCCACCCAACAGAACGTCAACACCCACCTCGGGAACAACCTCCCGCTGCAGAACAAGCTCCCGCCGCCCGCGGGCACATCCCGCCACGCCAGCCTCTGTCAGAGGGGGAGTTTTATCTGGGGCAACCTGAGAATTCTGTGATCAGGTAAGTTGTTTTATCTGGTTTGGGTCGAGGCTGTATTAACTGCCTGCTAATAAAGCAATGAAATACGGCTACAGATCAGAAACCAAGGCAACCTTCTGATGAATAACTCCTTTAAAACAGAAAATACTAAGAAATAGATTTTAAAAGTGTAAATGGATTTTTAGAGAGAATCTGCTCTTAAATAATATATTTTAAATATCTGTACACATTTACACGACCTTTACTTCACAACAGATGAAAAATGTTAGGCTGATGCTGTGGAGGAGTTTTACTACCAGACTTCTCTCACAAGTTCAAATGATGTCACTGGAGTAGAAATATTAGGTAATTTAATGGTCTCCTAACAGAATACTGCTCTGGGAATTTCCACAAAATTTCAAGCGGTAACACCAAAGCTGGATTTTATAGATTTCTGTAATCTGATGCAAACGCTCCACGCAATTGTAAAACAAACCTTACAGGTCCCGGCCCGGACGGCCATGGCCCGCGCCCCAGGCAGAGCTCTCCCGCAGCACTGCTCGCTGGAGCAGGGACAGAGTAAATCGCCACCAACCGGGGAGCGAGCACGCTAAAATGGAAGTTACCGGGGCAAAACCCCCAGGAGACAAAGCTAATGAACACGAGCCCCTCTTCTAGTTCCGGAGTTTTGTCACAAGCACTTGGAGAGAGGGAAACTGTTGCTGGGTTAAACACGTGCTCGCGTGTCCGGGAGGAAGGAGGGAACCGAGGCAGCAGCTGTCTGAAATGAGCCACGGAATGGGGGTCAAAAACTAGGGGAGATCCGCTCGGGCCCCCAGGGAGGGTGAGAGCTGGGTCCCTCCTCCACCAGACCTGGTGGCCTGAGGCCCTCCTGGGCCGCTCCTGGGCCGCTCCACTGACAGAGCGTCCGCACGCCGGCGCGAGCCATCCCGCTCTGCTGGACCTGGGCTGTGCGGACGGAGCGGCGGGGGAGCGGGGTACCCGGGGCTGCGCACCCCAACGCCCCCCTCCTGCCAAAGTCCCCCTTTAACCCCCCGCACCCCGGCTTCTGCCTACACCCCCCCCTGTACTCCGCTACTTCGAGATGCCCCTTTAAACAGCGAAAAGGTTTATCAGGAATTAAAGACAAGGAAACACCCCCAGTGCTACCCCGCACAGTGCGATGTGCCCCAGGAAGAATCCCACCACATAATCAAATTAAGCAGCTCTCTTACAAAAGGCAACGGCCATCCGCATAACAACGAACCAATTCTGTTGCCATTTAAGCTGCAAAGCCTTCAGAAAGGGGTTTTGAAAGCATGACCCATCAGTTCTAATTTTTAAAACTTATCCTTTCAGTCAAGACTAGAAAAAGGCCCATTCCAACTTTTATCTTCACTACAAAGTGCTGTTATCTTGGGCTGATGTCAGGAGCTCTATCTCTCTTTCTGCTGACAAGCAGAGACGAGAGAGATAAGATTGGGAACGAATCTCACTTCTCTGAGTAAATAAATAATCAATACTCATCTAAATGTAAATGAGAAAGTATCCCCCTCTGATAACAGGGCTCTTATCAAACAGCCAATTTTCTACAGACATTTGGCCTCAACCAAATCACCATCATTCAGCCCCAGCCTAATGGCTAAAAATCGTAACTAAATTGAACCGATCACCAGAGATCAACTAAGTTCAGCCATGGCGACTACAGGTTCAAATGTTTGGAATGCAATTTTTCCCCCATTAACTTTCAATAGCAATGAAGAATACCACGGTCAGGGGTTGAATCTGCACAATAAACAAACACCGACACTTAAAAAGAGAATGAGGCTTTAAACAAACCCTCACACAAAACCCATCTCCATCTCCAAATTAGTTAATAGGGTAAAATAAGGATTACAGAAAGACCCACCTCAATATTTAATGCTTGTGGAATTGTCAAGCGTGCACTAAAAAGACCGGTATAAACAAAAAACCCCACACGGTTTAAACCCGAGCCTGTGTTTTACAGTGGAGTCTCTGCCACAAAACACATGGCTGCTGCATCCTATTTATCCCTTATCTTTGCCTCCCTCTCAGGAGCTCCTATAATTCTCACAAAAGCCCCCGTTCCAGCTATACTCTTTGTCAGCTCTTTCTGCTCCCTTTACGGTCCACGCATTTGTTCAAACCACTTTTGAATTTCTGATTTCCGTAACAGTGACCTCCAGAATTTATTGCGCTGTGTGAGAAAAAGAATTCCCTTTTGTTTCAAAAAGCCACCGCCAACCCACCGCTTTTGGGGCATGCAGCACTTCTTGTTTTATGAACAACGGCGATAAACCCCTCCCGATTTACCCTCTCCCCCACATGCACTTCACAGGCTTCTCTTGTACCCGGCCGTGTCTTTTCCGAACTAGAAAAGATCTTCTCTCCTTAGCATCTACTCCTCGTTTCACACGTCTGATCCATTTTTGCACTCATCCATTTCTCTATCTTTTTTCTTCTATATTATCCTTTTTGAGATAAAATATAACAATTAAGATGTGGGCACATCGTGATTTATGGACTGGCATAGTAATGCTTTGTTTTGTTCTCTATTCCTTTCCTAATTTCTGATGTTCAATTTGTCTTTCTGACTGCTCCTAAGCACTGAGCTGAAGCGTTCAGAGAACTACCCATGACGACTCCGGGATAGTTTTCTTGACTGATGGAAGGTAATTAGAGCCCATCATTGTATACATATAGTTACAGTTGCTTTTCACCATGTATATTATTTTGCACTCATTGACACTGAATTCCCTCTCTCATTTTATTGTCCTGTCACTCAGCACTGTGAGATACCTCTGCAGTGCTTCACAGACAGCTTTTATTTGCACTATTCTTACTTCTTTTGTATCAACAGCACATTTTGTCACATCAGCATTCACATCCTTTTCCATGCCACACATTAACGGAACAATGTAGGTTCTACCAGTTCCACTGGAACTCCACCAGTAACCTAGTTACTAATAACGGAGGGCCATTATTCCTATTCTTTGTTTCCTGTCTTTTAATCAATTATTAATCCATGCGAGGATCCTCCTTCCCATCCGGTGACAGCTTAATTGCTTTATGAGCCTTTGTCAAATCTTTTTTGGAAATCTAAGCATGCTGTATAAAACACATCATCCTTACTCGGATGGTCTCTGGCTCCCGCAGACTGCTCACCGGTTTCCGAGGCACGACCTGCTCTACAAAAGCTATGCCATTTTTTCCCCCCTCAGTATATTGCATTTGCCCGCATGTCATCTATTAATTCTGCTCTTTGCTACAATTTCATTTTACGATCTCGCCGTTTGCCCGGTAAGGAAGCCAAGGGATACTGGTCTGTCCTTGAAGCCCTTCAACAAACCCTTGCCACCACCCGCACCCGACAGCAGCGGACAGGAGCGGCGTGTTACGCCGTATTTAACAGCGCGGCAGCCCCGTACCTGACCCCTGCCCCGTCTCTCAGCCACCGCTGCCTGCTCACGGTGGTTTGCGCCTGTCCATGGAGCGGTTTTACCGCTTGCTCTCCTGGCACAGCTCCTCACAACAACTGCCCGCAGAAACGCTGCGGCGCGAGAACGCCTGCGGCCTCCCGAGGGCAGAGGGGTGAGGCCCCGGGGCAGGGGCCAGCAGACAGACCCCTCCTCTGCTCTCTCACCCATGCCGCCGTGCCCCGGGAGCGGCGGGCGCTGTGCCAGGAGCTGTGAGACCGCTCAGCCCCCGGCGGGGAAGGACGGGACCTTCTGGCCCCAACCCAAGACAGCCGCGGAAGGTTACGTGGTGCTGCAGGAGGATTTCCACGCGTCGCCAGGGCCAGCCCCCCCCAGCCTGGGCTGCACCCCGGCGAGAGCCGGCGCGGCACCGGCCGGGGCATCGCGCGCTCCGTGTGTGTGGCTGCAATTCCACAATAACACCGGAGCAATTGGAAATTTCAAGACCATTAGGCAGTCATTGCCTAATAGCCAAGGTGGTAGATGCCAGGCAGGCAGTAAATAAGCCAAAGTGAACATGAGCTATGTTTCAGGCTCTGTCCATGTACGGAAGTAAGACAGGGAAGTAGTCAAAAGAAAATAGTTGATAAACATTTAATACTGATGTCTGAGGTACCTTCCTATTTCAAGTTTCTCCTTTCACAAGGATACATGATTTATTGCTTCACTGCTCCAACCCTAGGTTCTGAAAGTGTGATTTCTTTTGAGTTTAAACTATATTTATATTTATTTTTTTGTTATCACTTTTTTATTATTGCTATAGAAAATATTTGCTGGAAATATGTTGCAGCTATTACAAGGTCATAAAAAAGAGGAGGTTTATGTATTTCTATCATTTCAAATAGTCTGTCAGAAAGTATCAGTCGCGCTAAGTGTAAGACTACTGGATTCCAGCTTTCCCTCAGCAAGCACATGGGCAGCATATGGAAGAATTAAAATAGCTCAGTGCGGATGCTCCCCGGGTGCTGCTGGGAGCAGGCGAAGCGCCGCGTCCCCGGGCAGCTCCCCCGGGGGGGCAGCGGCCTCTGGAGGGACACGGGTGGAGAGCAGGCTCCCCACCAGTGACCCGGGGCACGAACACTGGGCGAGGAGCGTAAAACACGAGAGGAGCGAGGATGGAGAGGGATCGACAGACTGCAGAGAGCACTGAGACTGGGACTGGAGAGAGGACTCAGGCCTCCTGTAGGACCATTGTGAGAACATGACAGGAGGGGCAAGGATTCCATTGTGTGCTTGGCAGTGACAATAAAACAACAGAAAATATGTAAACAGTTTGAGAGGAAATAGCTGTACAGCCAGAATGTTTACATCTCAAATCCTACTGCTAGGAGGACATCTTAAATCTGTTTATCCGTTGAAAACCCCCAAAGTCCCTCAACACCTCTGAAGTGGAATAAAGATTTTTATCATTACAAATGCAAATACTGGTTAATAAATAAAGATATTTAAATAGTGAAAAGAAACTTTTAAGGTTAGGCACAAGCATGAGACTTTTTTTTGTTTTTTTTAGTCCAATCTGTTTTTTCTTAACTTGCACTGTTGTGACATTACTGAATTTTACATACAGTTATCTGCTGCTCTCTGCAGAAATACAGATGGTTTTTGTAGAAATAAACAGTCATTTATATGAAACAATTGTAAAATAGTTTATGGAAACCAGTGGTGTAATGCATTCAAATAAATGCCAGGACCGGCTGATGGAGAGCCAAGGTGTTAAATCACACTGCTTAAGAATTCAGCTGTGGGAAACAGATAGTAAATCCAGAGTGACAGAATTTCCAGTGATGGCAAAGGTTTCTGACATCTAGTCCAGTACACAAAAACTACAGCAGTTCAAACCCATTTTACTTAACACTACCTTGACAGCCAGTGAAATTAAAGAATTTAGTCAAAAGCCCCTTAAAAAGAAACAAACACTTCATTTCTGTATTGCTTTTTGGTAGAACGGAAAGCACGCAGCACAGCTAGCAGCAAGGCAGTCTTTGCGGAATATTCACACAATTATTTAATTGCTATTGCCGCCTTCTAGTCTTTGCGCATTAGCAACACCTCGCTCCAAATGAAGTTGAAAGGAGGCAGAAATCATCACGCCTGACCTATAACGCCCCTATAGCAGAACCACAATATCCAGGTTAGGATTTTTTTAATCACAAATTTAAGAGACTAAAGTCGGGGCGAGCGGCTGCCCGGGTTACGGGCAGGGCAGGGCAGAGCTCACGCCCCCGACGCCCCTTGGAAGGTGGCACCGAGTGCCAGCCCCGGTCCAGGCTGGGCCCTCGGGTGTGACGGAGCCCCCGGAGGGCTCGACCTGCCCCCGCTACAGCCCCCGCAGGGCCCGACCCAACCTCCCGGGCGGGCGCAGCGAGGGCTGCACAGAAAGCCAGCGGGGAGAGGGTCCCCCCAAAGTACCTGGTGTGTCAGCAGGATCTTCCTTCATCAGAGAGGGTAAAATAAACAAAAAAGTCTCTATCATCCAAACACAGAACGGCAGAATTTAAAATGCCACATAAATTACAGCTTTATTACCAATCCAGAAGAACCAATAAAGGTATGATTTCAATACCAACAGCTCTAAAATAGACTCAGTTCAATATTTCACTTTGATTTCAGAGGCCAGGCATGAAAAATTTTCCTCACCCACTGGGGCTGATGTCCGGAATCCCATCAGCCCAAACGCACAGGACTAACGAGCTATTTCTATTCTGACAAACTACTCACAAACTTTATTCCCGATGAGCTGTTCCACGCACACCAGCACCCCTGTCCCCCCGCCACGTCAGCGTCTGCTCAGCATCAGCAGGCTGGTGAGAAAGCGCTCCCTGAAATAAATTACGACTGCTGCAGAGCGGAGATGGAGTTTGTAGGCAGAAGGAAATCATTTCCAGCAGCCTCCACCACACCCTCTGTGCTCACCCTGCACAGCACCAATCCTGCCGAGGGAAATCCGCCGCGGAACACCCTGCCCCGTTCCCTACGGCGCAGCGCGGCCGAGCACGGGGCCCAGGTCCAGCTCCGGGGCGGAGGGGGCTGAGCAGGAGCGGGGCAGAGCCACGGCGGCAGCAGCACGGCCGGGCAGCAGCTCCTCATGCCCCTGCGAAGAGCCGAGTCACTCGGGGCTGCAGGGTCACACAGGCCTTCGCTACTGTGGCGAAAGGGGGGAAAGCTGCAGGAGAGTCTTGACCAAGGATCTGCAAACATTCGCGTTCTTTTTAATTTAAACCCTGCTAATAGAGACAGCGGAATGCAAGGAGAGCCAGGATTTCTGAAGTATTTCCAGGTAAAGCCATTCATAACTGGGGGCAGGAGACGCTGCAGGGATGCTGTAATTATCCAAAACAAAGCACTGAAAGCCAAAGAAACTCAAAACTACCATTAAGCAGAAAAGCATGCATGTAAACACACGGAAATACAAATTAATTGGCTTTTCACTGTCACAGATGCTGGGGCTTCCATCTCTTTAAGAGTCAGAGCAAACATATGCATCGCCTACTCTAACATATTTACTTTTAAATTTAAACCCCTCAGTTACCATCATTCAACGACAGTATCAAACTTTAATGACACTTTATTCTAATTGTGGTTCATCTCTTTAAAATGCTTTAATCACAGGGCTGTGGTTTTACATAGTTTATCTTCCCAGTTCTCCTTTTTTATCCAAATAAAGACATACATACGTGCAGCGAGCGCACACCCCCACCTTTCCAGCGTCCCTTTCCGCCCCTTTCCCCACCTCAGGGTGGGGACGAGGAAGCGAAGCCCGAGCCCGGCAGCTCTCCCGGCCGCGTGTCAGACGGAGTTTAACGGCTCTTTTGGCCTGAACACCCACAGCCTTTGGTTCCTCCTCTCCCCAGTAACCCCCGCTGCGAACTGGGAGAGCAGGTGCCCCCCACAAGATGCTCAGAATTAGCACTTTTCCCCACCCTTTGTTTTCTGCCCCCGCACACAACCAGCCCTTGGCAGCGGAGCCCCCAGCCCTGCGCCGGAGGCGGCTGCTGCTCCGGGGGACAGGGACACCCTGGCCCGAGGCAGGCAGGATCGGGGGGCTGAGCCGGGCTCCCCACCGGTCCCTGCTCCCACTGAGAGCACAGCCTCACAGCGAGGTGCCTGCGGCACTCCTGGCAGCCGGGCATTAGGGTCTTAATCTTCTGATGAAAGAAAAACATTTATTGATGGGGAAGAAGAAGAAAATTTTTCATGAATGCCAACAGCCATCTCAAGGCAACAGAGAAGAGTCCAGGGAGTTTAATCTATTTAGGAGCTCAGAGGAGTTATATTCTGGTTTGGGGGTTATTAGGGATATTTCTGAAAGTCACCGTGGTACATTTCTTCAGAGACCCAATTTTCCGTACTTCAGCAATCAGAGCGCAGGGAACGTGACTGGAAGCAGATCCCGAGCTGGAAGCCCCGGGCGTGGCTTTGGGGAGCCATCCTGCACGCCCAGCACAGACCAGATGTGCTGAGGATCCCCCCAAATCTCTTTGCCTTCGCAACTGAAGGAGCAAACGTGCCCGGTACGGACGGCCCCTGCCCTGCCCGTCACCGCCCGCAGCCTCCCGCCGGTGCCGCCAGCTCTCCTTAGCTTCTGCGGGAGGCAGGAACAAGACAAATCGACTCTGGCACCACAGCATCAGGACCAACTATTTACAAACAGAACTGCCGAGATACTCCAGGAATAGGAAAACCGTGGGACAGGTTTAAACGAAATCCTTCAGCGCTACGGCACCCGCGCGATTTCCCTTGGGCCTGGCCGGGTGCCTGACAATAAGCGGCTTTTCACACAAACAGTATCTCTGCGTCGCCGTTTTTGCTTATGCCCCATGTAAGTTTTGATTAAAATGTGTTTATGAACAGCTCAGAAGCACGTTTAAGACAAGAAATTTGACATTAAAGCGGTGCTGAGCGCTATGTTAGGAAGCCAAGTCTCAAACAAACCCGAGATCTCCTTTCCCCGGCTGCTGTCTGAAGGGAAGATGAGCCTCATGCAGCGCCTCCGTCAGAGCTTCTGCTCCTCTCGGAGTTCTGAAGGGTGACTTCACAGCTTTGTGTGAACAAACCTGAGACGCGGGAGCAATACACCTCTACAAACCATGGTTCTGTAACAGACTGTGCTCTGAGTTACCGGTGATGGAACAGATTGTTTGAACTGGCCTTTGCAGCTATCATTCCTTTGATTCTGTCGTAGGGACTAAAATACGATCTGGAGACTTTTATTCTTATATCTTATCCCCGTTTCTTGAATTTTTCTCTTCCCTTACTTTTCAGCTTCCTGTGGCAGTGAGATAATACACTTATCCAGACTAGTAAGATTATTTTAAGGCTATTTTTGGTCACTTTGCACATTTTAAAGAATGCAAAAAGCACTAGTTGACAGCTGTTAGGGACTTGAATGTTATTGTAAAGCAGCTGTTTTCATTTATAGAAAAAGTATTAGTCTTTCTCCAAACCGAACAGAATACTAAGCTAATAACTCTCACTCTAACCTACGGAAAATACAGGTCATGTCTGTGAAATGTTGGCAGAAGGTATTGTTTATAACAATTAAACTCGTATAGCATTTTGTTCTTAAAAGGATTGAGCATTTCTGGTTCAGGGATGTTTGCAGTTTGAAGCAGCTATTAAATAATAATCAGTAGCATGTTCACCCTGCAAAGAATTTCTCCTTAAAATCAGACAAGATTAATCAGACAAGGCTTCTCCGCTCACGAGAAATTTCAAATGGAGAGAGGCTGACATGGACCAGAAACAGGCAGGATTATTCTAACATTTCAGCATTTTACACTGTTTAGTTTTGTCCCTCATTTCCTTCTCACAACATTCGGGTTTTATATACTGACATCAATGCTTAATTTGTTTGAAAACAAAGCCTCTGTACACATTCTCTCTGCATTCTTATTTACTTTACATTAGTATTTATAGTCCATTCAGTCAAGCCTTGGAGGTAAAGGCAGCTGGCATCCCAGAGAATATATTTGTTGAAGAGCAAAAGGAACGAGACAGCTCAAAGGCGAGGAAGATAACTTTCAAGTGTACATATAGTTCCTGCACATATTTAATTTGAGAATCACCATGGCATCAAGATACACAAAGCATCAAGAATGAAGTCATCATCTTTCTTATGTTCTTAAAATTGTAAGCCAGGCTAACATATTTTATAGAAAATACTGAGTGCGGGCTTTAGTGCAGATATAAAAAGCCCGATAAGATCTACTTGCACACTGTGGGATGCTGTCAGACCCAGCCTGAGCTGCGCCGTTGTATCTGAACAGAAGGGTCTCTGCATTTCATCTTGGAAAAACCGTGCTTTCCTTGGCCCAACCGAGAGCCTTCCTAAAAGGCAGGATTTAAAATGTACGTCCACCATACCCTCAGTTCCTAGGCTAACTGGGGAACACGTAAGCACGGGTGAGAGTAAGACCAGCAGAAACACACACTGGGCTGGCTGCGTAGGAGAGTCAGTCAGTCAGTCAAGTCAGGTGATGTTGATACTGGTATTTGGTGGTTGTGCAACACGATCTGTACGAACTACAAAACTTCGTCTGCAAAGCACAAGGGTGGGATTTTGAAAGCATGCCTAATATCGACCCTTTTTAGAAGTTAATATTAAGACTCTTACTGATTTCTAGGGAGCAGAATTATACCGTTAAAACACCCAAATCTCACCTTCTAAAAAGGCTTTTCAAGACTTCATTATTATATCTGTCCAAACCCCAGGAAGCACCACATCTGACATTTTCCCTGATAAATTCAGGGAGAACATGAAGTTCTTATGCTCATGATTTCAAGCATGTGATTCCCTTTCTGTAGATCTGCCACACTGCAGACCAATTTTATATTTAAACCATCAGCTGCTGGAGTGCTCACAATGTTCAAAACCAGTCTTGAAGAGATCTAGACCTGGCAAGTTGATGCAGAGCAGACCCTGGACTATCTCTGGATGCTGGGGCTCTCCAGGGGGCTTTGCCGCAGCGTCTCGGCGCTGCCCAGGCCGGCTGACGCGCGCGGCAGGGCCCTGCGCTGCCAGAAGGAGCTTTCGGCTCCTCTCTCCTCGCTGGCGAGGTGAGGATGGTCCATCACCCGCCGGCCCGGTCGGGGTATCTCCCCATCCTCGGCCTCTTTCTCCCCCGTTCTGGCTGTTTTGAGAAAGCTCTCCTGCTGAGCGATGCCACCGAGCCTCCCTCAAGGTGGTCCATCGCTGGGTTAGACCGGGCTCCTCCGAGACCTCATTCCACAACCAAGACTGTGTTATTTCCAGCTCTTACGTAAAATATGCATGTGCAATACATGCTGCTGAGCACGCAATAGGTTAAACAAATTGATGATAAAGTATTCTGCTTAGTTATTTTTCATTACCGTAAGAAAACATCAATTACATTTTCTATTTTATGAGTGTACACAAGGGAACCCATTACAATAACACAGAGGCTGTAAGACTCTTTTTGCTGCTTCTTTCCTAAGCAAGAAGAACAGTTAGTTTTTAAAGACAATGAAACCAGCCCAGAGAAAAGGGAGGCACACCAGTATATCTGCATAGACAGTTCCTATCCTGATTTATCCAGCCTGACTCCAACTAATTAAACATCTGCCTCAACAATTTCCTCTGCAGATTTATCTTCCCCAGTATGCAGCACTGCCGGGTTGTTACAGGCTTTTCCCAAACTTGCCGCCATTCCCACGTCCTCCTTGCAGCCGGTTATTTGGGCACGTGGCAGGAGATGATGCAGGGTTCCCGTTAACCCCCGGCGTGGGACAGGTCGGCGGCTCCCCCAGCACCGCCGCATCCCGGCCCCGTCCTCTGCACAGTGACCTGGGGGCCGCGGGTCCCTGCGGGAATGCCCGGGTGACTTTACCCCCTGCGCTTCCTTTGACTGGCTCAAAAATTATTACTTAAAACTGGTCACAGCCCATACCTCTAAGGCAAAAGCCTTGTGACACCACTCAAGGAAAACGGCAAGGCATGTGAAACAGCTTGAGTAGTTTGCAATAATTCTACCTAACACAGCATCTGAACAGAGCTAGGCACAATCAGAATATTGCTTCCATTTCTTTCATGCTGCTCTGAAACAAAGGTTGTATCCGACTTCTATCTCCTTCTCCCGACCTGTATCTTCCTGCAACAAATAATCTTTGGCTTGAAGTTAAATTCCAGTGAAAACTCTTTGTTCAGCTTTAGTCTTCTTGACAAATGGGATTTTGAAACAAACCCATCAATATTATTATTATTCACACTACAGCTACGTGAACGCCGGTGCATGTGCTGAAACAGAACTTGCGGAAACCCGGGCTGTGTGCGACCCTTCGTCAAGAGAAATTTTCTCTGTCATTATCAGCCTCATGCTCCAGGAGGTGGGCCAGGGCTGGCAGCTGCAAGGGTGGTAGTGGCACTTCTAAACAAAAGTCAAAAATAGAAAAGCTCAGAAGGTCATCGACTCACAGAGGTGACCGAGGCGTGTGGACTTTCAGGAACTTGCAACTCAATTCCTTGCTGAAAAACCTACTTATAAGCTCCATACTACTGCCCGAATAATGTAATTTCAGAAAAATAACCTAGTCTGTTAGCCCTGGTCGTGCTGGAACATCCCCTTCCCGACTACACAACAGACATTCTTCAATTTATTCCCCACCCAAAACAGCCAAGCAGGGTTTGCATTTTCCTACAAACACAGGACCAACTTGAAAAATGTCATGGAAGTCAGTGGTGAAAATAGATCGGAAAGCAATTTCTTACACAAGTACTTGAAAACAGCATAAACTGTAAACATAATAAATTCATTTGTCCTGTGAAGACCGGTCTGGAGGCACACTGAAGATGTGCAGATATGTTCACCGGCATTTCAGTTTTATTAAACTATTTCAGAAGCTTTAAATAAACACGCTAAGTCTATTTTTGGTTCATACTTGTTAAAAATCAGAACAATCAACTTAAAAGGAAGCACTGCTGAATGAGAAGGGATGCTTCTCCTAAATTACGTCTTATCTTTTATTCAGAACTTTGACATCCTAATCCGCTCCTTAATGATGACTTGAACTACAACGGCACAGGACCGCACTGTGCTAATAGTCTGATCTTAAATCCCATTTATCTGTGCATCCCCCAACGAAAGTAGGAGGCATATCCACTTCAGATATGAACAATCTGGTGGGAGATGAAGAACGATGCCAAAATCTTTCCCAACTCCTGCTCCAACCTGCTGTGGGGGGACCCGGGGGGCTCCCTGCCCGCCCTGCAGTTTCTGCTGTTTTAAAGACAACAGGCAAGACCCTCCCAAACCCCCCCGCCCCCCAAAGTCTGCTGACTGACGAATCAGAGTTTGGGATAAGGGAAGTAATTGGGAATAAGGGAAGGTGTGGATAAGGGAAGATAATTTTAACAAACAAGTTTGATCTGTGATTTACCAATTTAATACAGAATTCCCCAATGTGAGAAGCCCCTTCGCCCGTGTGACAGCATTACACGACAATTTCAGTAGCGCTCTATGAGTGCTCACCAACATTTAAAAAAATAAAACAAATATTTCACTGATGAAATTCAGTAATACGGGGATTCAAGCAGAAACCTTTCCCTAGAGCCATCACCCTTCTCGCACTGATTCCAACCCACGGAGCCTGCGACTGCGGGTCCTAATTCTGGACGTATCTACACACGAGCTTGAACTGCAATCTGTGAACAACGCTGACTATTTCAAGAAGCCCAATTGCACGTTCAAAAGTAAATATGCCTCTAGGTATAGTAAGTATCCCTATCACATACCTACAACCCAGGTTTCCAGTCGTGACCGTGGTTATATCCACAGCAGGGATGATGGTCACATCTCAGAGTGAGGTGTCACATGGATAATTTACAAAAACTAAATTCAAATGAGTTCTTATATGATTAAAAAAGCCTCAAATGATACGTAGATACTTAAATACCCTGTTGCTGCAAATGTTTCCGAGCAGGAGTGCCAAGAAAGTAGAAACTAATGTATGAGCTGAAGGAACAAATGACAGGTCTATTCAATTTCTAAACTACTGAGCAAAAGTAACAAAATAAAAGCAAAACCAAATTTCAAACGGTCAGAGTAAAACATCTGTTACACGAAGGAGGAAAGTAGTTTAAAGACTAAGCTAAGTGAATCCTTTAGCCACCTCCCTTCTGGGAAGAGAAATCTGACCCCAGGAAATAAATAAAAGTCACCCAAAAAGTGAACAAAAGAGGTGTTTGAAAAAAACAGAACACCATTCATCGCGGCTAACGACTTGTTCATTATGAGTGATGATGGATAAAGACTTCTCACGCTGAGATGAAATCAAGATTTATATGCATTGTTTCCTCTCCCAACTTGTGGGAAGATCATCATCATTTAATTCTATCTCTGCGGCCAGTGATGGGCATCCAGAGAGCCGGTTATCAAACGGCGCAGTCAGCTGGCAAAAGCCGGAACGTGCAGTTGGCACATCTGGACGGAGCCACCACAGCCGAGGGTGAACAATGACTCCTGGCCAGCGGCCAAATTGCTGCAGACGCTGGCGGGTCTCATCTACAACCACCCCTACCAGCATCTCTCTCTCTCTCTCTCTCTCTCCCCCCCCGCCTTTTTTTT
>NW_020799122.1:854708-878808 GCF_003259725.1 Athene cunicularia | reverse complement strand
TTTTTTTTTTTTTTTTTTTTTTTTTTACGAGAATCAGATTTTCATTGCTTCATTCAATTGCTCTCCTCTGCCATTTTTTACAGCTCTTATCGTTCCCCTGGAATATGGCCTTGAGACAGCTCATCCGTGTCCTTCACTGTGTTATCTCTTCTAACTTTTATTAAAACTTCAGCTCTCATCTGAAGATAGCTAATTAAATCCATGACAGATTATACACTCGTTTAAAAACTGCACTGAACTACTTTTTCTAAAGAGAACAGGGTTTATTTTCTTTTCCCATAGTTAAAACTAAGGGTATATAAGGAGGTTTCATTCATTTACAAAGACAAGATCCTTATCTTTACCTACTATATAGATAGGTTCATATTAAAGTTCCTTTGTCGCGTGACAAGACTCAGTGCAATTTCTCACAGTAATTATTTCTTGTTGCTGGAAAGATCTCTTGGCCTTATGCTTTTGAAATATATGTACTAGCATATATGGGAATGCACATTTACACCATGGAAAAGCATTGCTCTAAAATATAAATGCAAGTACTGTAAATTTTCTTTTTTTAAATGTTGGTATGTCTTAACTGTAACAGTACTGTTTTGACAACATTGCAGAAAGTAAATTTTTCTTTTTCTCTACAAGCAACGACAAGTCCTTTAAATTATTTAATATCATTCTAAGCATCATTTTCTTACATAAATTAAAAATATACAAATTCTATCAAGGACTGGTCTTACTGTACTTCCACCCATCATCTCAAACTACCACTAGCTGGTCTGGAATGCAAATGGCTTTGTTATCATAAATAAATATTTGCAGTAATGGATATACTGCTCTGCAGCAAACATTATGCAGCTCCCCACTGCTGGCTTTCTGCCAGCATCTAGAACACAAACCTGTGCACAGAACCGCTTCAGAGTGGTGCTGAAAATCACAATACCCACCGAAAAAAAACCCCGAGCATCTTTCACAACAGTTAAAAAGAGATATAAAATATGCTCATGGAAAAACACCCTGCCCTCTAGAAAATACGATAAATAACCCACCTGAGCCTCTCTGTGATCCCTTCCTTCTCTTTAAGGCCTTTTGTAAGATATCCTTCATGGTGACCTTCATACTGTCCACCTGAATAAGTGAGAATCCATGAGCAGCATTTCTGCAAGACAGATGCACATGCATTTTTACAAAATAATCATCATCAGGCAGCTCACCGCAATTTTCAATAGTTTCAAGCAAAGAACTTTTCAGGCACAACAATTAACAAAGTTGTGCTATAAAAGTAAGTTAAAAGGAGAAACCGAGCAAACTCCCTTAGAAAGGCAGAGACAAAAATGGATTGAGATTCAAGGTGTGCAAGGCTCTTCCTAATTTATCTTTATTTGTGATCAATTTGTGTTCATCATTAAAAAAGAAAAATGAGCAGAGGTACCTGTGGAGCTCCTCAACTACTCATTACGAAGTACCTGCGAGGCGTTTCGCAGCGCACGCAGGAGGAACAGTTTGCAATGTCGTTTTCCTACACGGCCGACGGCAGACGGAACGAATCATTAAGGAGAAGTGGAAGAACAACACCCCGAGAAACAAGAGCAGCTTTTCGGCGCTCGTGATGTGCAGCGCTACCGCAGACGTCAGTAACGCGCTTTCCTTGGACACGTTTTTGAGAACACGGTGGCACAAAACCTGACGGGAAGGTTTATGGCAGCGGGACCCTGGTCCGGGCGCTGCCGCAGGGAGCCCACGCCCGGGGGGGTGACGGGAGGTGCCGCCAGCCCAGGATCGGAAGCGGCACTGCCGGGGACGCAGGGACGATGACAATATAATAGAAGAGATGCTGGATTCATCTATCAGTAAATTTTGCCCCTTAGACCCTGCAGTCAATCTCTGCTCATGTCAGTAGATGTCACTGCAGACAGTTAGCACAGAAATTTGAGAGCTGCTCGGGCACCCGCAGGGAGAGATTTGCACTGCCTGGAAAAAAACTGTTTTGCAAAGCTATTTAGACAGGAGGAGGAGCTTTGTATCTGGCAACTAGGAATTTTAATCAGGGAGTAGAGCTCTATAGGAGTATCACAGCTGGAATATTTTTAAAAGCCACTGGCAGTCAAAAGCAATCCAAGCAACACAATTACAGCGTTAAAAACAAGGCCGTATTACATGTCACTTCAAGACACGAACGCTGGGAATGGGAGTCTGAGCTCGGATCGCTTCAGACGTGGCACCCCCAGCCCGCGCCGTGACACGGCCCCGGTGAATAAATGACATTTTTGAGTCCTCTCTGCACATCAGCCCTTACCCCTGGCCGCTGTGCAGCCACGGCGGCCAGCAAAGCCCCTGCCTGGGCACGTGCTGGCCGCCAACCTGCTCGGGGCTAGGGGAAGAGCGAGCACGGGCTGTGCCCTCACCCCGCTCCCGGCAGAGCCACCCCAGCAGGGCTCAGCTCCAGCCCGGCTGCCGAGAGCGGCTGAACCGCCGGGAGGCTGCCACGGAATCCGAGCGGGCGGTCACTGGCGCCCTGCGAAAAAGGAAAATGCCCAGCGCGCTGGACCCAGCACCTCGATGGGGCTGTTGCCAGAGCATCCCCCGGAGCTCCCCCGGGCTCCTCGTCCCCCGTCAGTCCCACAGACCGCTGGCGTGCAAGGGCGTCCCCCCCTCATGGGTTGTGCGTTAGTCTCATCTGAATTTCATTCTCAATTCCCTTTGTTCCTGGCAAAATGAAACTGCCTAAAAGCCCCAAATTTATGTTCTCTGGACCATTTATTATTTATAACTCTATCTGACTCGTCTTCAAACCAAATATTTCCAACCTTTTCATGCATCTACTTTTTCTCTCTCTCTTTCTGCCACGGGTCTGGTGCAGCAGGCGCAGAGCTGAGCCCGGCTCCCCCGGGAGGGAGTGCCAGCCCCGCCTGGGGGGCAGGCGGCCGTGCCCGACAGCCCCAGTTCAGGGGCTCCAGTAACGCCACGCAGCGAGCAGAGACCTTCCGCAACTCCGACCCGGAGAGCAAATCTTCCCTCAAGCTGCCGCGGAGCCCCGCACCGTGCACGAGCACCAGGCAGCATCTTGCCTTTGCCCAGCAGGTTCGCGGTCGTTCACCCCGCTTCCCCCGGTCCTCACCGCTCCAGTCCCACGGGGCCTGCTGAGCTAAATCTGGCCTGTTCTTAGGAGTGGAAAACCTCGTAGACAATTATAACTACAAAAAGGACACTCACTGCCCTTCTGCTTCCACCGAAACGGCCCAGTGTTTGCCAGCGAAGCGCCCCCAGACAAGCCCTGCGCGCTGGACCCAGCCGTCAGGACATCGGTTCTGAAGACATCTGGTGCCTTCAGGTAACTCCTGTAGCGCTCGGCAATACAAAAGAAGGTTTCCAGAGAACTGCAACCAAAACGCAGGAAAACAAATCAAAACACCGCAGAGGAAAAACCCCAGCAAAGGTGAAGAAAATCTTCCAAACCCTTCCACGGCCACAACGGCTAGAGCCACGATTTTTTTTTTTTTCCTTTAGTACAAAGGTTTTTTCCAAGCGGGTTTCCCCGGAGGCGGGGCGGGTCAGGGCCCGCAGCCTGCCACGGGGCCGCTCGCGCCGACACGCACCCGCCCGAAACGGGGGGCTCTCTTTCCATCCCTGACGCTTCAGCTGCTAAGGGGCACACGCTGCTGGTGATCCCGCTCGTGCTTCAGCCATCCCGGCCCCGTCAATCCTTTCTGTTGAGCAGCTGGCCTGAGAACCGTCAGCCTAATTTCCCTGACACTCTATTACTAACTCATGCCCAAGCCACGGCCATTCTTTGCCTCAGAAGCTGGATCTCATCCCAGAACAATCTTTAAAAGTTTATTTTACTGATCAAAGCAAAATAAGAAAAACCTCTGTGTTTTACTATATTTAGTGTGCTATCCAGCAAGCGGGACCTTGGCAAGCGCAGCGAAACGTCAAACGCTCCCCGCATTTGTAAACTTTTGGCTATTTGCTCTGGAACAGAGCCAGCGGGTCTGAAACACCCGTCCCGGTCCAGCCACACGATCCCGCCCGTCCCTCGCCCCGGCTCACGAGCACGCAGCGCTGGTTTTCTCCAACACCACAGCGCAGAGCCCCAGCGACGACATTTCAGCACTCAGACATTTTAACACCCACGGATCTGAGCCGGGAGCGGATCTAAGCCCAGAGCCAAGCGATCCTGCCGTCGCGCCGGGGCCCGGCCGGCGTGTCCGAGCGCCTTTCCTGCGCCGCGGAGGAGAAGCCCCGTGCCGTCCAGCGGGCAGGGAGCCTTGGAGCACCCAAAACCTCATCAATCTACCGCAACCCGCCTGGACGGGAAAACAGCAGAGAGGCTCTTCGGGAAGAAATACACCCCCCGCCTCACCCTGCCAGCTCCCCGGCTATGCTCTGCATCGATAATGTGCATGGACCGTCCTCGCTCAACCTAATTCCAGCACAGCCTTAATTACGATTATAAATTACGTGGTTTAGCTTACTCTGCTAACGTGCGATACCTTTATTTTAAGTCAACACACTAGAAAACGGGACAGACAAGCAGATGCTATTCAATCAATTAAAACTGCTGCTTACAAATTGGGAGCCAAAGAAATTCCTTAGCTTGTATTTTCTGTCATTTTGCAAAAACATACCTGGGTGACAAGGTTAAATCAAGCAAAGGAAATCCCTGGCACTTATCATCCACAGGCATTACTGATAAATTGTGCAGTGGAGGAATAAAGGATTACCTTCTGTATTTTTTCATTACACTTTTCTTTTGTTACAGAATACATAAATCCATTGTGGCACAATGTAATATGTATCATCGTGCTACACCTGTGGACGTTTCATAACGGCTGCCATGTCTGTGCAGTCAGGAATGATAAGTGAACCACCCGTGAATGTTAATGATAGTGATCATTCTGCGGTAACTTGGCTTTCCATCTTCTTTTACAGCCTCAGCGCTGGAGCCAGGGTGGCAAGGTTCAGAAGAGGAAAAAGAAAACAACACAAGAGGCAAGAGCTTCGGCGGACTGACGCCGGGGTGTTGCCATGGAAACAGGCAGCTCCTCTCCACGGGCTCCCTTTGTGCAGCAAAATAAAACCCCGACACTTAAAGGACAAAAGGCTTCTGTTCCGAATGAGAAACAAAGTTTTCCAAAAGCTGCCTTTCCAATCTGGAGCTTTTTAAAATTTATTTTATTTTTAATATTTTTTTTTTTTAACACTGAAGTGGAATTTATAGCACTTAAAGCTCGCTGCAAAAAAATGGTTGGCATGGTTGAAAGTGTCTGCGATGACTAATAACGATTTCCACTCGATCAGCACAAAGTCAAAGTTAAGGCTAAAACCCCCAGTTGACGCAATGTGCTTAAGCTGGGTGATGTTCAAGATGAAGCGCACAGGGATATGAACCAGAATAACTACGCCAGTCACAATTTTTATTCTGAGCCTACGTGATCTTGCTTTTGTGCATCTCAGGTTAGCTTCGGATAACTCTGCGTGCTCTCGAGTTTAATTGGCTGGATTCTGACACCGCTCTAAGCCACCGTCAGACATCCAACGAGTCACCTTCCTGCTGACTCTTTCCTTGGGGCCCCTCCCCTCCCTACTCGCCGTCGCGGGAGCCAACCTTCTTAACTTTGGCACCTACACTAACTTTCTTAAATTTGCATTTTACGCGTATTCTAAAAAACACTTTGTAGATTGCCTACACCCATGTGAAAACTGGTGACTGGCTTTTTGGGGAGTGCTCCTGTAATTGAAGTAAAAAACAGATTTCCAAGCTTTGCATTTAATTTTACATGTACAACAAAAGCCTGATATTTTAAAAATGTTTCAAGCCCTAATCTGTGAGGTAGAGCAGAGGTGCTGCTTTGAAAAATACATATATAATAGTCAAAGCAATTTAAACATAATATCAAAACAGAAGAAAAGTGCGACAGAGCAGAGGAACTGTATGCCAAATTTCATCTGTGTGCCAACTGGCAGCTGAGCTACAACTCCTAGAAACACCATTAGATCGAGTATGCCAAATTGTGATAATAAAATTTCCAAGGGAAAAGGCCCTAATGATAGCGCAGATTTATTTTAAGCTACCTCCGTTCAGAATCTTTCAGGTATTACTTCACCATCTCAAGAAGTCTGCATTTACATGAACGCAGTGCTTTGTTTGACTCCTCCTGACAAATCATACCCGACGTGGAAGGGGGCTGCTTGCGGACGCCGTGTTTGACATTGGACAAAGTACTGCTTTCCACAACAGACATTTTCCAAAAACATAACTCGCTAGACTAATGGGCAGTAAGAAGCCAGAATGACTGCCCTCCGTCTTCTCCTTGTGTAACTTTGCCAGAGTCCTTGGAACTTGCCAAATTCGGTCATGCCTGCTTAGCTTGCTCGACTGATTGTGCCAGAAAAGAAAATAAGACACAGATGTATTTGAGCTCTTTGAGATGCCAGTAAGGGAGACAGCTAATGGCTTCATTTCGACCCTCCCCTACCAGCTGGGCACAGGTGGGGGGATAATGAGGTCCCTCTCCCTAATCAAACTCAATTATTTACTACTCTATACAGCCACAAAGACATTCACATTCAGCTCAGAATATAAAATGCACTGTGGGCTACTTCCAACCACCGCCACTGGGTATTTATAACTAACTCAAGTGGCTAAGAGTTTGCCTTGGCAGGAGTTTAAGTGTATAAAGTTCTGCAAACTGTTTCTGCTCAAACATGTCCTGCTGAAACGGGGTCCCTGGCGAGGTTCCATAACTGTCAGCTCGGTAACTGCACAACATCTGAAAATATATCCAATATGCAGGATGGGTGAGCTCTGAAATAAAACACCATGCTTCATCATGAAGCTTCTCAGAGGCATCAACCTTTTTCAACAGTGATCCAATATTAATAAACATTACAAGTCACAAGCCTGACACAGCAGCAGCTGAAATACTTCAGCATGAGGAGGAAAAAAAGGGATGCAAAATAGAAAAACACAATTACATGCAGCAGTAGGATGACAGGGAAGGAAGAAGACGTAGAATTTACAACAAATCCCTACAAAAATAAGACAGCACACAATATTTAAACTCACAGAAGTAACAACCTTTTGATCGAGGGATGATCACGTAATTCTCTACTCTAGGGGACGCATTAAAAATTCCAATTTAAATCTAACTATTTACAAATAACTATTTATATGGGAAGAACCCACAGACACCTCAGAAAAGCACTACTTCTTATGACGCAGTTGTATTTCTAATCAGCAGGACCTCCCAGGTTAGAGGGAAGGTCCTCACATGAGCACAAATGCCGCTAAAGCCGAAGATTTCACGTTTCTCTGGCAGGATTTGCAGCTGGACCCCAGTCCTGCTACAAGCACCGGTCAGAGAAGGGCGGCCGGGCCAGGCCCCTGCCGAGGTCTCCGGGCTCCGCGCGGGAACTCTGGTTCCTCCTCCGACCTAAACCCAAAAGCTGAGAGCACACGTGTTCGCTGCCATCAAACACTAACCCCCAGTTACGTACTGAGCACGGGCAGTGGGGGCCTAGGTCCGAGCTGCTGAGAAAGAAAGGGGACTTTTTCCAATGAGAAATCATCGACAATTTAGAATCTTCTAATGGTAGAGCCTTCCTAACGGGTCTACCTGCAGTAAACACCCATGGTCCTTTCGGATTGCATGGAATTAGGATAGAATTTTCTAGGGATACCGAAAGTGCAGGATTATCCTGAAGATAAAACAATAAAATAAAATCATAAAAATAAAAAAGAATTCAAATTCATGGCAATAGCGCTGATTAGAAAAATGCATGCAGGTGAAAGAGATACTCCCTCTTTCAGATAACACATGCAGCATTCTTCAGTCAGGCGGAAGGAACGAAATGCTCTGCAGTTCCACAGGCGGAAAAGTCAGCTGCCTGGTTCAACCGTGTGACTGTGACCTGCACAACCCAACACCAGACCCCGCGGTGCGGCCGGCCCGGCCGCCCCATTTCCTCCTCGATCGAGTGACTGCATCCAGTTCGGCACAGCTGAACGTGTTTACCTTGAATAACTTATTTGTAAATACTGTTGACAGAATATTTTATTTTCCAATGACCCGACAGAGTGGAATAAAGCGAACGGGCCTTCGGGAAATACACGTGGGATCTCTGAGATTTTCTTTCAGCAGGACGCTTTAGAACGTCTCCAAGAAACACAGTACACAATAAAGAATATAAATACCTAATTAAATAGGTCAGAAATTATTTCAGATGTCTGATTATTCAAAACCAGAAGCAGCTGTAGGGTTATGAAATGTAAGTAACCCTTTATAGATTAAAAAAATGTCAAAAAACCAGGGAAACACTATTAGCATTTTCATTTCAAGGGATCCAAACGTGAAATATTTTTCCCAAGTAAGAAGTAGCTTATGCTACTTGTATTTTGTTACAGTAATTAAGGCCTTCTGATGGTTTAAAAGATTTTTCATTCACAGTTAAGGAAAAATAAAAGTGATCAAGCACAGCGCGTATCACTGAAACACTAATTCACCGAACACGACATAGGAAATTCTCCTTGAGCTGCAAACCAGAAGCTTCGTGTTTCAGTGCTGGGTGGGGTCTTGCTCTTCAAAATTCCTCTGGACTTTAAAGTGGCGCGTCCAGTCCTGTTCCCACCGCCCCGCTCATTTACTGCTCATTTCTCTCCTCAGTGCTGCACTGTCACTAACACACTATTTGTATTGCAACTATTTGTATTGAAAATTACTTGCTTTTCAGTCCTGCAGCCAGTCTTAAAATGCAAATTTACTCCTTTGTCTATCGGGTTTTGAAAGATTTTGAAGCCTCTCGTATGTGGAATACCCAAATGCCACGAGTATGCTTTTTCCCTGCTAAAATTGGACACATTTTCCTAAAATAAAAAGTTGCTACCAAGATCAGTTCTTAATACCTGTTGAAGATGGCTCTGGATATCCAACACGAATGACTTCAGAACGGTAACTCTCTGAAGCCATCATATACATTATTTAATTTATTATTCAGCCATATTTTTCATAAATAAGCAGTGTGGCTGGAGCAAAATGAAAACTATTGAGCTCAGGCTTTGTGTAAATTCCAAATATTTCCTCGCGGGAGCGCACCAGCTCAACGTTCCCCACAATTCCGCGCAGGAGGGTTTATTTTCTGCCCCCAGCGTCGGCTGCTGCAGCAGCCCTGAGCCCTGCGCCCGCGTCCCGACAGAATTCCGCTGGGTTTGGGTGAGGACCAGGGGAGCGGAACGGGGCCGGGCGGTGGCAGGGGCTCGCGGGGGCAGGCAGCGCCATACTCACATGCGAACAAAGAGCGACTGCTTGGCGGCCAGGCCGGGGGACGAGTACTTCTCAACCAGCGCCAGAGTGCTGAAGCCAAACTTGTGAATGGGCTCATTGGAATCCAAGGGTGGAAAATCCGTGTCAACCTCACCGTCATCCTCAGCAATATGGAGACAGTAGGCATTGACGTTGTCGCTGAAACACAGACAAACCAGGTTTATTCAGGAGGGGACCTACACAACGCCCGGGTTCAGCTGCTCAACCCCGGTCGCTAAACGCTGCAGAGAGCAAATCGGAGACGCCTGTTACAGCCCTAACACGCGTAAAGAGCCACTGGTGGCACGCGCGTACGTCCCAGCAAAGTCCCAGCGTATCTTGCTACCAACATCACGTGGTAACAGAAAAACCCCCAAACCTCAGAGCGAAGCAGCCGGTCTTCCTTCACCGTTAACTGAACCGCAGGCAAAATACCGGCAGGGATCAAACCACACCAAAATCTGTTTCATGACTTCATCAAGCTGGAAGTAATATTTCTCCACTTGGCGAAAATTTATTTATTTACATGACCATTACATTTTAGCATTAAAGACAACCAAGCAGTGTCTATTTTTTCACAGATCAAGCAACTGTGAAAAAGTTTACTGAATGTAGGCTTGAAAAGCAGAGAATGCTCTCAGGCAGACAAACAGCATAAAAAACTACAGGAAAAGTAAACAATTTGTTCAATGCAATAGCAATGATTAGTAGAAAACAAACCTTTTCTAAATATCTAAGAAGTCCAGTCACTAAGAGCAGTTTAAAAGTTAGTACAGACTTAAGAAGCAGAACTAACAAAGTTTTAGAGTGTGGAGAAAATATAAAAGAACAATTGAAGCCTCTTTCTTTCCATGTAGGAAAGCCCATAGGGAAATAACTATCTATAGATACCAAACAGGTATTAATCACATTTTCCTAATATTAAAATCTCTTTCAAATGTTCCTATTTAAATTTTTGACCTGAAGTAAGTATTCTTCCTCACTGTAAATCTGCCACAGCCACGAAGTACCACTTGGACGTTCACATGGCAGTGCGTCTCCAAACTCTGCAGTTTAAATTTGGAGTTTTAATTGCGTGATTGATGCTTAAATTAATTAATTGCAAAGTGTATGCTAATTGTTTAATTGGTCGCTTGATCTATATAGATCATTTTTTGAATTAAATGAGTTGATTTACAAAGTTTATTGATTGGATGTGACAATGAATTATTTCACTGACTACCTGATTTGCAATTTTCTCAATTAATTCACAAACCTTTGGATGCAACTGCGCTTTACGGAGAGTGCTTAGTCCAGGTGATCTATATGCACCTTGTCACGACTAAGACATTTATTATATAAAACAGGTAATAATGATGCATTACTACTGATGTAAGCTGTAAATCTGCCTACAAAAAGGTAATCCAGCAACATTTGTCACTATGAATTCTGAAAATTCTGCAATACTATTAAAGAAACTTTCACGAGTCTCTGGACTGTTGGGAAGAACTGGAACACCGCTGTAGAATTAATTTTGAACTTCTTCAAGGCACTTAAGTAACTTTCAGGGAAGCTGGTGCGAGGTAGCGCTGGGGAGAGACTTCAGAGCCCCAGGCTCTGACAGCCAGGGGCTGCCAGGCTCTTTGGGAACAAGCTAAACAGAAATAATATAGATCCAGCCGATCCTGCTTACGTAATGAGAAACGCCTGGCACGATTTTCGGGTCCTTATTCTATTTAGATTTACAGGAATACAGGCACCGGGCTCCGCACGCTCCTCCTGGGCCGTTTACAGGCACCGAGGAGTCACCCAGACCCCCAGCTGGGGCCGGGGCCTTACACTGCGGATTTTCCGCTGACAGAATTCCACTATCTGCAGCCTGGTGCGCACTTGAAGCTCTGTATAAATAAAGTTAACATTTTCATTTGGTACCTGATGCATTTGCATAATTCTCATTAAAGCTAGAGGATCCGACAGACTTGCAGGCAACAGAACACACTCAGCGCGGTCTCAAGTGCCAGGAAAAAGGTGGTGTGACAACTTATCCTCCACCAATTATACTGAGAATACACAATGTCTGTAAAATCCCAGAAATTAAAGGGGTTACAACTGTCTTCTAACATAGAGTGGGTTCCTGAACGTTAAAACGTGGATCGAGTCACAATCTGCTGAAAAAAACAAGTCCTATGGGTAAAACTGCTCTGGGTTTTGAACCTCCACCAGGATGAGCTCAAAGTCCTCATTTAGGCTTCAGATTACAAGGGTCAAACTCTTGAGAGTCCGAGTCTGCTACGGACAGAATGTAAAAGTTAAATACAACAATGCACAGATGTAAGAGCACCCTTAACTTCTATAGGAAGTTTACTTGAGTTTTGCATCTCACTATTAATTTATTCCTAGAATGGGATTTTGGTTTTTGTTTTTTTTTTTTTCAGGTGAAATCATTACAGCACGTCTGTCAGGGGTTGGCAGGAGGATGGTCCCCTGGTTATGACCAAAGTTCATATGTAAGAGGCCAGGAACAAGGTCGCTAACTCTGTCAGTGGTTCCTCGTATCAAGGCACTGAACAGAAACAAATACAATACAATGACACTCAAACAGGCAGCCTACCTGAATACAAAATGTTCTCAAAGCTGTCAGCTAGTGCTCACTCACTTCAGACTCTTACATCTACCTTTTAGGAAAAAGAATTAGGCAGTAATATATTCTTTTCCTAAAGAGAAGAGGGGTTGTTTCTCATAATTACAAAGTCTACAACCTCCTCATTATTCTCAAATATTTGTCATGCCGCATGCGCTGCGTATCAGATTTGAGGCACTCTATGTATTTCAGTGCAGTGTCACAGGGATCTTGATTTTTTCTTTTTATACTCTGACTAAATGAGGAACAAACAGCAAATGTAGATGTGCAACCTACACAAGCTCATTCCTTATTTGGAAATGATGGGAATTAGTTTACGGTTAAATCGATCCTTGCTACAGGACTGGCAGTCAGCAGTGCTCGAAAAACGTGATGGAGACGTGAGAAATAACTAAGCACTACACAAGAAAACAAACTTCTTGGAATCTTGAGGCTCTGCCCCTTCCTCTGTGCGTTTGTACCCAGATTCGCAGTTGCTGCTGTTAGACTGCTCTTGGGAACTCATGCCTTCATTATTTAATTATTTCTGTCCCGAGATCTGATTACATTAGACGGCCTCCTTGGCCACGATCCCTCTGACACACCATAACATCAGGCAGTGAAATTCCTTTCCTCCCACTGCTGACTTTTGCTGTGGGCAAGGATGTTTCATGGAACAGCTCTACTCACGGGCGCTGTTCCGTTTGAGGTGCGCTGTGCTCCTGAAAAATACACGTGTCCGAAGATTGACATTAGTGGTGTCTTAAAAGATAAACTAATCATATACAAAGGACACTCTTTTGATCTTGTATCATGAACAGAAATTAGTAACAGCAAACGAAATGGCACCATCTGCAAATAATTTTATATTTCTTCTCCAGTGTAAAAAAAATGAGAAATCAAACAGAAGTGTTTAACCTCGGACACATCTCATGTGTCTGTTGAGAAGGGCTAAGGGAAATCCTATATCCGAGGCAACAATAGCCACAAAACTGTTTTCAAGAGGGGCTGCTCCTGTGGGGCCCCGTGGCTACTGAACAGCACCAACTGCTCCTACGGAAGAGCAGTCCAAGCGGCCTCTCAGCACCTCCCGTTCCCCCTTCTGACCCTGCTACAACAGAAGAGACGGCTGCTGAGTCCTCAAACACCTCTGAAAAATGCTGAAAGAGCAAAATCCAGTACCAAAAAAAAAAAAATTAATCAAATATTCCAGGAAGAAAAGACCAGAAAATTGGCTCATATAGAAAAAACAAACTGTTAACCTTCTTCGCACCAGGAAAGTCGCCCGCTAGTATCTGTTACTAACAACTCTACAATAAACTATTTTAAGTTCTTATTTTATGTTCTATGACCCAGCAAAAGCTGAAGTATTTTACAGAACTGTTTTAAAACTAAAGTTGCTCAGATGAGTGGCTCTGAAGTACCTGTTTTATGTACCTTGTGTCATCTACCATGATGAAGTAACAGCTCTTACTAAACAACACCAGTTCTCCAGCACAGCAAATCCAATCCCTTATGTAGTCACAGAAACCTTAGGGGCAGGATCCTTTCACAAGGAAGATGTAAGCAATGATTACCAAAGATCCTGAAAAATCCATCGATTAACTGAAGCTGAAATTGGGGAGGACGAGACAGATGTTGCTCTTTACAGCAAAGAGTCAACGTGACTGAGGTCAAAGTCTCGTAGAAATTATAATGCGGCGTGACAGAGGTTTTTGAATTAAAGAATGCAATTTTATTCACAATTTCCAAGAAAACTGGTATTTATTTTGTTTTCAAGAGCCTCAATTGCCTATTTGGAGTGATATCTCCAGGATAACGTGGAAAGAAAAGCACCTTTAGCCCCTGTACCTGTCAAGTCTCAGAAAAGTAGAAATATTTAAAACGTGTATAATGAATTAAAGTCATTACATCAGCAAAACGACAGCAGAAAGCGAGTAAGTGGTAACGCTGAGGTTCTGTGGCAGGATTCTGACTCGTTTTCGGGCACAGCGACTGTGGCTCAAATCTGGTTTCAGGGCTTCGCGACCCCGCTGCCCGGTGCGGCGGCTCCTCTCCGCGGATCTCTCGGAGGAACCGGCACCGTGCAGACAGAACGAGTCACAGTCCGGGCACCTTCTCCCGGAACAAACAAGAGGGGGAGTTTACGGATGAGTCTGGATTTTATTTGACATCCTTGTGATCCTAGCTATTAAGAACACTACCAAAAAATAGATGGGACATAAGATAAAAAATGTCTCCGTGACACCAAAAGAGATAAGATTTATATTATTTTTGCACAGAGCGTTTTGAAATTATGATTCATTTACAGATCCATGGTTTCATATGCTTATCATTACACAGTACCCAGTAGTTTAATTGAAAGAGAAATGGATGTAGATGCACATGTACTGCTCAAAAGGAAATACTGATAAATGTGTAGGTGGTTTCTCTAAGATTTATCTATAAAAACATTGACATGGAAATCCATTTCATTATGCAAAAAGGCTGCAGAGGAGAAAATTAGAGATCAAGAGGTAGTAAAGAAAGAACATTACTTCAGTTTTGGTTCCCGTCCCTCACTTGTATATTGCCAGCATATTAGTCCAATCAGGTCATGCACCTTGGCATTTGCTATCGTCACAACTGTCATGGGCTGCAGTTTGTCTTGGCTTGTGTGCAGTGGGAGGTAGACATCAATTTTTTTGGTTGCCGTTGTACCAACATGACCCTGTCGAGAAAATATATTTCATTAGAATGTATGAAAAAAAGTATGACAGAGCTAATACAAAATGTGGTGCGGATGGAATATTTTTTAGTAGAAAGATTAAAACACGCTGCTACGACCTAAAACTGGAAGAGGCTTGAACATTTAAATTCCAATTCTTTCACTGCTGTGTAACGTATCTGTAAAGTTGATGTGAAATATTTGGCAACGATTTCACAGATTTCCATGAAGAGCCTGAACTTCACCGCAAGATCCTGTGTTCTTGCAGGATCCAAAAAAAAAGAAAAGAAACCAACCCAACCCAACCTTGGGATGGGGAGGAGTAGCTGACAAGCCTACCTAAAGCTTCAAACCCGTTTTTCCATCGGGATTTAATACCAGCACCGCCCTTGTTTCTACATTTCTGCCTCCTTCTGTGGTTCTTCCCCGCCACGGGGGGGAGGACAGCCCCAGGTGCTCCGCGAGCCGAGCCGCCTCCCGCGGCCGCACTGCCCAGCCCCTCTCCTCACCAGTTACTCCAGGCCTGGGACGCTCCAGGACTGCCCACGTTACCTGCTTTACAACGTCCTAGTTCCCCTCCAGCTTTTGTTTGGGGGGACTCCTCCTCCTCCTGTCCCCTGTGCCTGCCTGCCCCTGCCCGCAGCTCACACCCGACACGCAGGGGCGAGGGGCAGGGAGACCCTCAGCCTACACCAAGGGAGAGCGGGACTGGGCTGGCGCCTTCCCGCAGAAAGGAGGAGGAGGAGGAGCCCAGGACAGCTACACACATCACCCACTGAGACCCCAGCCTCCATCCAGAGATGCCAACGGTTCCGGGGCAGAAACCACCAGCTCAGAGCCCCGGCGCCAGCCAGCACAGGCTGCTCAGCCCCAGGAAACCCCCACCAGGCAGCACAGCCGGAGCACAGGACCGAGCGGGAATGGACGTCGAGCATATGTGGAGCTTAAGACAACATTTAAAAATAAACCTCAGGCCCAACCTTGGGTTTGCCAAGAGAAGAACAAAATCACACGTACAACTGAGCCATTAAACTATTCCGAACTCCTTGAAGACAACCGAGAAGGATTAAGTAATATTGGTTTTTATTGGAACTTACTGTTCCAACAGATTAAAAAAAACCACTATTTATGCTGTAGAAATGAACAATTAAATAAAAAACAAAATACGTAGCAACATAGAGATCTATGAAGTTTGCATTACAAGAAGAAAACGTTTAATCTACTGTGGATAGCACTGCGTTTTTAAACCAGTGATCTTCTGCACAGACAAAGGATTGCACATCCTGAGCCCCTCTTCGAAAGCACCCCTGATGTAACTATCTGTCTCTATCTCTCTTTCTCCATACGTGGGCCTTGAGAGAAGAAAGTATTATTCGAATTAATCACTCGGAATTCTAAGTAACAGAATAAAAGGATTCAATACTATAAATCTATAACGAGAGTATAAAACAGGGAGTTATATGTCACATGCTAATTTCAATATATTGTTAAAAACCATTTGATCCTTCAGTGTGATTATAAATTAGAGAAATAATAGGAATTTAAAGATTAAAGTTATTCACACTAGCATAGCTAAAAGTATTATTAAAATCCATCCCGATATAATGAATTTGTTTTTGAAGAAAGCCTTTTTACAGAGCTGATGCCTCCTCTTCCCACGTTTTTAAGGTAAGAGAAATTGGTTTTACTTATTGAAAAGGAAACGTTAGGATTTGTAACAAAATATGGGACATTCCTTTACCTTTTTGGAGGAGCCTTAACAAGCCTTTGGGTGAGCCAGTGGGCCCGGGAGTCTGATACCACCCACAGCCCTGACCCTCCCTCACCAAGGAAACCGTTAACGCAGCAGAAGTGCAACTGCTAAAAAAAACAAGGGGGGTTTGTTTTCCTTCTTTCTTTTTCCTCTGGCTTTCCTACATACAGGATTTATTTTTTAAGGGGAATTAAGCTGACATCAGGTAAGCCTACCCCTGCCTTTGCCCAGGTGCAAACGCTGACCAGGGACAGGCGTAGTAGCACGCGGGAGGCTGCGAGCACCGCTCACGTCCTGGGCATGGCTGGAGATACCAGCCGGAACGGGGGACCTCTGGTTTCAACCACATTTGCATCTGAATGAGTCAACAGCATTTAATCAAGGAAATTAATGCGACTCTTTGGCATGCTCAGTTAGTCACGTGTTTAAATCCGAGGATGGCCGAATCGTCAGTAACGCTTAGTCCTAATAATGGAAAATCCAGGAAAAATTGACAACCAGATGCGACAGTCGATGCCAAGGTTACGACTGACGTACACATCGCAACACCAGAACGTGGACAAACGAGCCAAGAACTGTAACTAATAACCGAAAAGACCAGATTATTCCATTAGCCACCACTACAAGTACAGACTGGTTTTGTAAGCTCGTAATCCAATAAACACACGCATTTATAAAATAAACACATTCTAGGGACCTGATCTTACAGCTACCAGGAGCAAGATGGTAACTCTCCTTGGTCTGCCTTTCCCAGTGCATCTTTGTTCCTTGCCCTACACTGTGCTGTTGCTTTGCATTTGTTGTTTTTTTAAATAAACTTTTCTTCGTTCTTCCCCATCTCTAAATCTCCTCCACCTCCTCAGACTATCTTCACCACCTTGCTTGCCCGCACTCCCTCCGTTACCAATAGCCTTGTTCTCTTACAAACACTCACGTGAACATCAAGACACGGGCGACTTAAACCAGGGGTCACTCTTACACCCATGAGGAGTCCAACTCTGAGCAAGGGGAGCAACACCACCAGCAGCAGTACAGGGAAACGGCTCAAGATCATCACTATCATACTCAAGATCTTTAAAAAAGGGCTGTAAAACTGATTGCCATAAGATATTAGAGAGGCTGAAACCTGAGATTTGGAAGCCAATTAGACTTTCTGTTAGTAATGAGAACACTGACTGTCACTGTAGGTCAGAAACATCACTATGGCCCAATAAACACGTGGGCCAAGGCTTAGGCTGATCAATCACCAAGTCAACGGGGTCTGGAGGAAACCTCCGCTGTGTTTATTGCAAACGGATGGTATTTGTTCTGAACCAGCATTAGAAATCCAAACCATCAGGTACCTGTCTACAGGACAGAGCGAATCCATATCCTCAGGCTGGTCCTGCAAAATATTAATTGTGTAGGAAGTCCCACAGAGCTCAATTACTTATCTGTGCAAAGCTTATTAGGCAAGGATTTGTAGGTGGTGGGACTGAATAAAAGGCATCCAATTATTAGTCTCAGTGGCCAAGAGTCAAAGACCTAGCCACGCTGGATTCAACTAGTAATAACTTGGGGGTTTTATACGGTGCTTGTAGTCTCTTCTTTAGGAGGAATCATTCAGACCCAGACTACAGACACTACTGGAAGCATAATGACTTTTTTCTCCTGACTAAAAATTGCATTCCAACTGTAAATGCTGAGGAGACCCAGAAGATAAAGTACAATTGCCTATATTCAAAAAGGCAGCATCAAACTTTATTAATAGGTCCTGTATAAAATTCAATGGAAAATCTATTCAGGGCCAGGGGCCTCACCATTTGGAGTTTCCTTAATAGCCTCCAATAAATCTGGGAAGCATAAAGGGGCTGTTAAATTAACATTTTCCTGATCTGTCACCTGTGGCATAGTTAATTTGTCAAAAATTCTTTTAGCTTGTCACTGGACACTGTATATTCTGACAAATGAAGTCTGGAATAAAATTGACAAAATATCTCGTTAATTTTCTAGGAAATCACAAATCTGATTCCATTAAGCTTTTATTGTTAGAAATGTTATATTCCACCAATCCTTTAAGGAAGTGAGGAGTAACTGGATACACAGAAAACATAAAATAAATCACAGAAAATTTCCTTAATATTTTTATTAATGGATTCTTTTAAGGCTACCTAGTGCTCTCCTAGAGTCTGGTCTTAAGAAAATTTCCGTTTGCTATTTCCAGAGCGTTTCCATCCCACTCAAAGCAAAGATGATGCTTCATCATCTGCAATTCACTGGAGGAGACGCGGTGCCGTGCAGCGTACACGGGCCCGAAGAGGCAAAAACCCAGGGACACCGTTTCCCAAATTATTGCTGATGTGGTGTGCACACAAACAAATCACTTAATTCCTTTACGGTTCTGTTTTCTCTGTCACCGTTGTCAGAATTCTCGGCGGTTGGCACGTGGTGGATCTTTGGCACGCTGAAGCTATTCTTTCTGCTGCTATTCGGGAGCTGCACGGAATGATGTCCGTTATTTGAAACTGCTGAAAAGTACCATCTGCTGGATTCACAAACTTTCTGCTTTCTATTGTTTAGCATTTAAATGGAGCAGATCGATGTATATTTATGCACTTCGATAATAAGCAGTGGCTAAACTCGGGAAAGTTATTCCCATTAATAAACAAATTTATTCTGAAAGAGTAACTTGGTGTCTAAGATTACTGCTCCTGTGAATCCGTGTTTCTCGTGTGGTCTAAAATACAGCCGGGCACGAAACAGCACAGGAATCTTTGGGGATACGTGATAACGGTGGTCGGGCTAATTACAAGACGAGAAGTAGCAGCACCAGCACGTACATATGGTGCTGGTACTTCTACACACAGGAGTGCAAGAGAAAGACACGACAGCCTACTCGACTGATGAATTTTCACGGATTTTCTAGGGTTGTATTTGTGAGCTGTGGTGTTTTAAGTATATAAACATTGGCTACTACAACTATGGCGGGAAAACCGCATGCAGAATGATCTTCGCTGGCGACATACAAGTTTAGAAATATCTGTATGTTAAATAATATGCTGTAATAGAACTGATATGCTTAAAACACCGTATGTTAAAGACAGAAAAAATGTATTCAAACTCTACCAACCCTTTCAACACAAGAAGCCTCTCTAAGATTTAAAATCAAGTTTTGATCAAAGTCCATGAGAAGATACACACCTCCCTGCAATAGACGGCGTCTGTCTTGAACAGATTATTGGGGGGGGGAACGGACTAATATTCTTCTAAATGATACAAGAAGTTTAGGACAGTCTGTCCATCACCGGGACAACTTACTCCCAAACACAGTTCTGAAGCACCCGTGTAAGGGGCAGCTAACAGAACGGCCACTGAGAAAGGCCGACGCTGCACCCTTCTCGCTTCCGATCCGCTTCGCTCCCACCACAGCAGAAAATTAAAACAAAGTCCATAAACATTTCTTAGAGAAAAGTGATTAATTTTCAACAATAATAATTTACTGCATCCTCCCGTACAATAGAGTTCTGTGACTAAATGTTATATCACTTTAAGATTAGATGTTCTAATGATATAATGCAAAGATTTTACCGAATCATTATTTAGTGGGAGTCATAAAAACCTCTCAAAATTAATCTTTCATGCACATCTAGCTTATCCAAAGTTAGCATTTAATTAGATGGCCTTGGCACGAATGAGCTTACTACTTTATTTGCTCAATCAGTATATGTCTCTTCAGTAATTATAATTAATTCAAGTCATTGACTCACCTCCCAGCAAACAATGCTAAATGTTAAGCAAAATGGAAACAAATGCTTATCCTTCTCCAAATGTAAAATGTCTTCTCACTTTCAAACTTGGTGACATGTTCTTTGGTTTAGGTGACAGGGTATTTAATAAACTATGGGATCCAGCAACCACCTCCTAAAAGTAACTCACTCACATAAGTAGTTAAAATATAGAAAGTACGTGAAAGGGAAAAAAATTGAAATATAAACTCGGCATTTACAACACAAACAAAAGTTCTAACACATTAGAGCACAGATGTTTATGGCAATGTGAAGGACTGTATCACTGAAAATCACCATTTTCTAAGCTCTTAACTTAAAAATTAAAATTTAGAGCGATTATTTCTTCCTCCAGAATAAGTGGGAATAGAACGGTCATATTCACTCATAAGCAAAAGAGCTTTTGAGGGGCTGCGTAGAAAAAGAAGGGTCATCAAAAAAAAAAAAAAAAAAAGATGATCAAACATCACCAAATCTTTCAGCAAGCAGGTGGCAGGAGCCCTCACAGTGTAGCACCCCATCAGGACGGCGCCGCGCATGGCGCGGTGGGCAGGGCAGCATCCAACCTAGTGAGACGGCTAAATGTTTATAATGCGGTCTGTTCGGTTTCTTTGCACGGTATCGTAACGGATCTGGGGAAAACGCCTGCTCAGCTGCGTTACATCAATACTCAGAGGCACAACGCCGAGTCCCAGCGCGCGCACGGAAACACGGGGTGTTCTACCCCCAGCTCCAGCGCACCACCCTCCGCCCCACGGCGGCAAAGACAACGACCGTTATTTCATCGGGCGGTGACGCCAGTATCGGCGCTTTTCATCGCTACAGACACAGGATTACTTCTGTTGTTCTGAAGCCATTTACAGAAACCACCACCCGCGAGCCACCGGGACAGGGGACGCGCCACGGCAGCAGGTGACCAGGCCACGTTCCCCACGCCTGCCGGGACGCGCAGAGATTCAAGGAGGCTTCAAAGTCCCTTCCCGAGGAGTGGATTCTCCTGCGTCTCACCCTAGCTCGTGCTGCAGAGTTAGCACATCAGTGTAAAATTCCATTAACACTGTTAAATACTTAATTTATCTTATTCACACTGTCACTATTCATAAAAATTTAACCCAGTAATTTCCTGTGATACAAAGCATAACAAAGTATGAATATTTAACTACGAGGTAAATAACACACTATTATTTTTTATTCTAAATTGTTGACTTCACTTAGCGTGTCTGCTTTGTACAGCACCACACTATTTTTCAATTAAAGGTCCAGATGTTTCAAAGGCTCCAGTAGGCAGCAGCGGTTATGAGGAATGCGTTATCTGCATCGCAATGATCACTACAACATCAGCTCCGGGCTGCATTAACATACTCATGTTTTATTCCAGCCCCCCTCCTAATGTACCAGTTAATTATACAACACACAGCTGAGAAACATAACCTCCAGAGCTGGACAGTTTCCTTCCACGCTTCCACCTGAATAAATTTTTATATGCACCTCAAAACTATGATTTACATACATAACCACATAATCAAGTATCCCAAATTACTGCCTGTTCTTTCTTGGCATTCACTCCCACAATTAATAAAACTGTGTAAGTCCTGAGCAAAGAATAAAACATATAATTCTTCTAACAGCATATTTCAATCATATTAGCACGCATTCATTTATACAACTCCACATTAAATTAAAAACTGTTTTACTTGAAGTGCTATGAATATGATTCCTTGTTATCACATTTTTTTCTGACAAATCTCATTCGGAACGGAAGGAGAAGGCCCGAGCCCGTCCCCGTTACAGCCCTGGCCTCACGTCCTTCCAGACGGTTTGGGACACGGGGAGCCAGCCCACGGCCCTCGCCGTGGCTCCTGGCCAGGAAGGCGAGCCCGTGGGCCAGTGGCCGGCGGCACCCGGCGCTGCCCTTCTCCAGGGCGCTGGATCTCCCGCCCGCGGCGCCGCACCGAGCTCACGTGGGCACGGAACCCTGGTCTGCTCGGGGCCAGCGGTGCTGCTGAGGAGTGGAAACCCGCGCTCGGATTTATCAAAGCACAACTGCCGTAGCTGCAGCTAGAATGCATCCATTACATGAAACTACCCTTAGTTTCCATGCAGTGAGGAGAAGGAATGGCCTACTTTAGAAGAATTATTTATATTTTACTTAGTAATAAACATTACAATTTAATACTGAGGAATAGAGTTGCTCTTTGTAATAACAAAATGCAACAAAAACTTATAATTAAAACTACACCATAAACATTATTTGTACGTTAAGAAACGTGCCACGATATATTTTAATGAACAGATGCTATACAAAAGATAAATGTTTTCAGAAATATTCAATCCTGAAACAGATAAGCCTCTAATCCTATGCTTCTGTTGCATAAAGCAGACAGCTCAAGTTCCTCGAGGACATTAGCCAACCTTAGGTGGAACATTTTTAATACATCACCGTGTCACTTTTTAATGTGCCACAATCTATTAACCACATGGCAAACTAACAGGGATTTTTAAAATATGGGTTTTATAGCTTTGTGCTGGTGATTAATTAAATAAATAGCCAGCGTTTCACAAATCATCCCTCTAATTAGTCTAAAGCAGACACTTTGCATTCCCTGGCATTGTTGCCATCTGAAGCTCGCAGAAGGGCAGTCGCGCTGCGGCGAGGCGCCGGCGTGCTCGGGGCGAGGCGCAGCCCGGGCTGGCATGGCCCCGCAGCCCGCGGCACGGCCCCGGCTTCACAGGTGCTGCAGTCAGCTGGAATTTGACTCCAGCTGCTTGGAAAAGATGTTCCACGTAATTATTCTCCCTCGTCCTGAAGGAAACAATCGAGATAACAAAGGAACCAGAGCTCTATCCGGAATCTGACCTGAAGTGGCCAAGTTGTATGTTGCAGAAAATGAACAAATATTAAAGGCAGATGCTAGAAAAAAAAATTAGGAGCTAAACGATACATTTTCTGTCACAACGTTTCAACGCTGAAGCTACAACTAATTACATGCAGTCCATTCAAGGAAGCCAAGCAAGGCTTATCATTAAAATGACTCAATTATTCCTAAAAAGAAAGAGAAAATCATCTGTAAAACCTGCCTGAAATCTCATCATTTTTACTGTGCCTATCTAGATAGATCATTTCCCCCAGAGCTCAAATTAAACTCTTAATAGTTAATATGTTAAAGTTTTACTACAGTTTTTTTTTTCCCCAAATTATTATTAACTGGAATTTCCTATCTAGGAAGGTTTTTACATGGAAATATTTCTGCAGTGTTTAGTGACACTATCACAACAGCTTTTTCCCCCTCAATTTAAAAACCATCAGAGAGATGGAGGATGATGTAGCAGCCAGGCTGCTCCTGAAGACGGGATTTTATTTCCTCTGCCAGGTGATTTCCTGCTCAGCGTCCGCCACGGAACGTGCCCCTTAGCCCGAAGCCTCCCGGTGCTCAGGCCCGACCCGGCAGCGCTCGGAGGCAGTGCCAGCCCGCCCGGGCAGGACCTCAGCCGGGGCCCCGGTGGCACCGCCGTGCCCGGCCCAGCACCTGCTCCCGCGCAGGGCCCGACCCGCCCGACGCCGTCGGCCCTGTCACCAAAGGGGCAGGGGATTAAAACGCACAGCCTGGAGAAAAGCGATCTGTGATAAATAATCCTAGGGCTGGGTTACACGGAGAAAAATTAAGTAGAATTTGACGTGGTTATGCCACGTGTCAGGGATATTTGTTTAATCAAACTAAATTCAAACAATCCCACTTCCAGCAATACAAAGTTTTTTACTGCGAAAATTAACAAAAGGACAAATGCCTCAGTGCACTGTTCAATAAAACTATTCGCTCTTCTTGCAAAAAAGAACAGAATCCAACTCCAAGAAAAATACTGAAGCCTCTTCAGCACGGGACGGCTCAGCCATCTCCTTCAGTCTGAGATTTCTCCTCAGTCTAACCTGCAGCCCGGAGTACCGGGGCCATCCACCAAAGCACCTCGGATCTCCTCGGGGCAACCTCA
>NW_020799122.1:851173-854658 GCF_003259725.1 Athene cunicularia | reverse complement strand
TTTTACTTATTGAAAAGGAAACGTTAGGATTTGTAACAAAATATGGGACATTCCTTTACCTTTTTGGAGGAGCCTTAACAAGCCTTTGGGTGAGCCAGTGGGCCCGGGAGTCTGATACCACCCACAGCCCTGACCCTCCCTCACCAAGGAAACCGTTAACGCAGCAGAAGTGCAACTGCTAAAAAAACCAAGGGGGGTTTGTTTTCCTTCTTTCTTTTTCCTCTGGCTTTCCTACATACAGGATTTATTTTTTAAGGGGAATTAAGCTGACATCAGGTAAGCCTACCCCTGCCTTTGCCCAGGTGCAAACGCTGACCAGGGACAGGCGTAGTAGCACGCGGGAGGCTGCGAGCACCGCTCACGTCCTGGGCATGGCTGGAGATACCAGCCGGAACGGGGGACCTCTGGTTTCAACCACATTTGCATCTGAATGAGTCAACAGCATTTAATCAAGGAAATTAATGCGACTCTTTGGCATGCTCAGTTAGTCACGTGTTTAAATCCGAGGATGGCCGAATCGTCAGTAACGCTTAGTCCTAATAATGGAAAATCCAGGAAAAATTGACAACCAGATGCGAGAGTCGATGCCAAGGTTACGACTGACGTACACATCGCAACACCAGAACGTGGACAAACGAGCCAAGAACTGTAACTAATAACCGAAAAGACCAGATTATTCCATTAGCCACCACTACAAGTACAGACTGGTTTTGTAAGCTCGTAATCCAATAAACACACGCATTTATAAAATAAACACATTCTAGGGACCTGATCTTACAGCTACCAGGAGCAAGATGGTAACTCTCCTTGGTCTGCCTTTCCCAGTGCATCTTTGTTCCTTGCCCTACACTGTGCTGTTGCTTTGCATTTGTTGTTTTTTTAAATAAACTTTTCTTCGTTCTTCCCCATCTCTAAATCTCCTCCACCTCCTCAGACTATCTTCACCACCTTGCTTGCCCGCACTCCCTCCGTTACCAATAGCCTTGTTCTCTTACAAACACTCACGTGAACATCAAGACACGGGCGACTTAAACCAGGGGTCACTCTTACACCCATGAGGAGTCCAACTCTGAGCAAGGGGAGCAACACCACCAGCAGCCCGGAGGGAGCCGCCACGGGGCGCCACGCTGCCCCCCCTGCGCTGGGGAACCCAGAGTACCCCGGAGGAAGGGCCTGAGCGCACAGAACGGCCAGACCTGAGGCCACGTTCCACCCTTGCCCGGCGATTAAAAAAATAATTCAGAAATTCCCTCAAACCCACCACACGAGTTCAGACCTCGGATATATCCTTCCACGAAATCTGAAGTTCTAATTAACTGTACTGATAGAAACCTAACAGATTTTCTGTGGCTGACTTGTCTCTTTGTTTTTACTGGCAGCACGACTGCAAAAAGAATTGACTGGCTGTGAAAATTTTATACTGCTGCTTTCGGAAAACAATACTTCCATTACATATAAATGTGCGCTGAAACTCTGCGTTATTTTTCTAATTAAGTACTGTTTTCTCTATTACTGTGCCCACAAAATTCCTTTTAAATACATTTTACACAGGATATAATATACGTTCTGAAACAATGCAAATGACTCCTAGACTCTGAGTGGAGAAAAAACCCCGGACTCCCGGCTTTCTGCGGGGTTAATGTTCTCGTGACACTTTTCAGAAGACTGGCCTAATAATTCCAGTATGGCTAATCTCCATGAGTTTTCTTTACACTTTTATCTGGATATGGAAAAGATCTCTACTTCCTCCTCATAACCCCTTTCATCCAGCACTAACACGACGTTTCTCTTTGAAAGTTCTCCTTGAAAGAAGTGTCAGCTCCGTAGGAGACAAGGCATGACCACAGCTGACATCACGGGATGCCTGGGCTCTTGCTCGAGGTCATTTTAAGCCAAACGTCATTTAATTAATCACTTAAAGGAAGAAAGAAATGCATTCTGCGTGTAAGGAACCTGTATCAGCATTCCAAACGACACAATACCGGGGCAAGGCGTCCAGGACTAACAGCATTACGATTCTCAAAGTCTCACGTTAGAGCTGCAGCGCCGCCGCTGCTTCATCCACCAAAGCACCTCGGATCTCCTCGGGGCAACCTCAACAGCCGCGCGGCATTTAGGTGGGACCTTGAAAAAGACTGTTCAGGAGTTTAACCTTAGCAGGCTTTTGCCCCTAAAGTACTGCACATGAAAGCGCTCTGATGGGCTAGTTTTCAAGCAGGTTTAGTTGATGCAGGATTAAAACCTGTTCTCCTGCAGACGACTCCACCAAAAGACCCAACCCCGCGTCACTCTGAGCCACAGGACACTGTAAGAGCTTCACAGACTTTCTGACAAAGGGGTTTCAACATTTATTTTCCCAGGGCTTAGGTCCGTATCAGTCTAAGACATAATAAATTCAATCTCCACAGAGAGATGAGAATCCTTTTTTGTTAGTAAATCCTTTTTTCTCATCTTAAATGAAAGCTTTACTAGTATGGAGAAGCTAATGAGAATTGTTTTCCTGTTAATTTCAGAGAGGCAAATAAAGGAATTTTACACGGAAAAAAACAGACCGTTGTATTGCCATTACAAATTCTGAGTGGGGAGGATTTAATAAAATCTTAAATAACTATATATTTGATAAAATCTGAATTTATAATGGAAACACGAATAAAATAATTACCATTCCATTTATATTTAACGTTTAACTACAAACCCATAATTCTTTGGTTACGGATATTGTGGTGCTCAAACAGGCCCACGAAAGAGTCCTTATTCCATAGTTAGTGTCAGTGTTTCAAAATTATTTTTCAAGTACAAAGGTCAGAGTAAAGATGTAGTCTAAAACGCTGTCCTTTGAGAAATTAAAAAACCCAACTTATTTACCTCAGAAGCTTTTCTCGTGATAAACACGTCTGCTAAATGTATACATCCAATCCTCCTGCAAATAGCAGACATTAAAAACATTTGCTAATAAACCATTTCCGTATTTCTTTGGCTGTTAAGAACCTTAACTTGTGAATACGTTTATCATTTGGTTTGATCTGTAATTAAGGGAAAGATAATGACATTAGTAAATTGCTAAAAATCAATTAGAGTAAAATGCAATATGATTCAGCCAAAAGATTAACAAGTGCATTATAAAAACTGCTTTAAAATTCTTTAATTCTAATTAAGCTTGCTTTAAATGACCATGGCCTAAAAAACGCTTTTTATTTAAATGCATCACCAAACTGGCCATTCATTAAAATTTTCCTGTATGTTTCACTGTATCATCTGTTTTCCTTCCTTTACATCCTTTTCATGTTTTTTTGGTTTGGTGGGGTTTTTTGTGTGGGTTGGGTTTTTTTTTGTGGTTTTCCTTTTTTTTTTTTTTTAAAGAGTTTGGATGTTTCAGAACTCCTGTCGAACTCTCCGGTCCTCTGCTGACCCAGGACAAAGCCAGAACCATTTGATGAGCTCCCAGTTGTACTCACAATGGTCTTTACCTCGCGCCATTTGTTGGA